>NC_041380.1:28898099-28907929 GCF_002162155.2 Triticum dicoccoides
CCGGGGCAGGGGCGCGGGCGACGGCGACGGCGATGGCTGGGGCAGGCCGGGGCAGGGGTGCGGGCGACGGCGACGACAGGGGCGGGCCGGGGCAGGGGCAGCCTGGCTGCGTCGATGTGCTCGGCGTCGTCGGGGGCATCTGGTGTGATGAACTTTGCAAAATTTCTAAATGCCACTTATATACCAAGAGCATTGGTCCCGGTTCATGGCACAAACCGGGACCAATGCCCCCCTTCAGTCCCGGTTGGTTCCACCAACCGGGACCAAAGGTCTCTTTTCAGCAGCCCAAAGGGCGGGAAGTGGCGGCCATTGGTCCCGATTGGTGGCACTAACCGGGACTAAAAGGGGGGCATTGGTTCCGGTTGGTGCCACGAACCAGTACCAATGCACCCCTTTAGTCCCGGTTGGTGCCACTAACCGGGACCAAAGGCCTTGCACGGCGGGGTGGTGGTGGGAGTTTAGTCCCACCTCGCTAGTTGAGAGGGGCGCGCAGTTGTTTATAAGCGCCACTGCCGCACCCCTCTCGAGCTCCTCTCCATTGCAGGCTTACGAGCCTAATTGTAACTACTATGCCTGATGGGCCTACTGGGCCTTCTGCGGGCCTGAATCCTGGCCCATGGATGGGTTTCTAATCGTATTCAGGACGTGGTGGCCCAGTAGGTGGCATATTTTTTAATTTTTTCCTAGTTTTTTGTTTTTTTGCTTTCTTTTTTGTTTTGTTTCTACTTACAACAAAATACTTATTTATTTTATTTTACTTTATTTCTAATTACTTATTTATTTTATTTTATGATAATTCTTTTTGCTATTAAAGTTTCTAACAAAAAAGTTCTTTATGAAAATTCTTTTTGCTTTTAATGATTTTGAACAGAAAATACTTTGATAATTTTAGTTGCATCAATTTTATATAATTTTAGTTTCATAAATTTTAGAGGTTGCTTATAATGTTTTGAATAGAAAATACTTTGATAATTTTAGTTTCATAAATTTTATTTATGTTATTAAAGTTTATTTTATTTAGTTTCTACTTATATATTTTATTAAAGTTTATATTATTTTGTTTCAAATTACTTATTTATTTTATTTTATGAAAATTCTTTTTGCTATTAAATTTTCATGCATTTACTGATCATTTTGAGCTATAAGACCCTGAAATTGAAAAGCATTTCAAATTAACTCTCAAAAGGTTAAAAGTTGGCATGGTATCATCATTTCACCCACATAGCATGTGCATGTGCAAGAAAGTAGATAGTGTTACGGCAAAAACTGGATGCACTTCGTGTACAAAATGGACAATCTCTTTCGATATCAGGGTTTCATACGGAAACTCGTTTGTTACAAAGGAATTTTGTTTTTTTAAACTTATTTGAACTTCATACTTTTTCTATGTCAAAATGCACCATTCAAAGCCACATTATCAATTTTCAACCCTTTCTGACTTCATTTGTTAATTTTTCATGCATTTACTGATTATTTTGAGCTATAAGACCCTGAAATTGAAAAGCATTTCAAATGAACTCTGAAAAGGTTAAAAGTTGGCATGGTATCATCATTTCACTCACATAGCATGTGTAAGAAAGTAGAGAGGCTTACGGCAAAAACTGGACGCACTTCATGTACAAAACGGACAATCTCTTTTAAAGTATCAGGGTTTCATACAGAAACTCGTCTGTTACAAAGAGATTTCATTTTATTGAAATTAATTGAACTCCATAGTTTTTCTGTGTTCAACATGCACCATTCAAAGCCACATCATCAATTTTCAACCCTTTCTGACTTCATTTGTTATTTTTCATGCATTTACTGATTTTTTTCAGCTATAAGACCCTGAAATTGAAAAGCACTACAAATGAACTCTGAAAAGGTTGAAAGTTGGCATGGTATCATCATTTCACCCACGTAGCATGTGCAAGAAAGTAGAGAGGGTTACGGCAAAACTGGATGCAGTTTGTGTACAAAACGGACAATCTCTTTCGAAGTATCACGGTTCCACACGGAAACTCGTCTGTTACAAAGGGATTTCAGTTTTTTAAACTTATTTGAACTCCATAGTTTTTCTGTGTTCAAAATGCACCATTCAAAGCCACATCATCAATTTTCAACCCTTTCTGACTTCATTTGTTATTTTTCATGCATTTATTGTTTTTTTCACCTATAAGACCCTGAAATTGAAAAGCACTATAAATAAACTCTAAAAAGGTTGAAAGTTGTCATGGTACCATCATTTCACCCACATAGGATGTGCAAGAAAGTAGAGAGGCTTACGGCAAAAACTGGATGCACTTCGTATACAAAACGGACAATCTCTTTCGAAGTATCACGGTTTCATACGGAAACTCGTCTGTTAAGGGATTTTGTTTTTTAACTTATTTGAACTCCATAGTTTCTCTGTGTTCAAAATGCACCATTCAAAGCCACATCACCATTTTTCGACCCTTTCTGACTTCATTTGTTATTTTTCATGCATTTACTGATTTTTTTTCAGCTATAAGACCCTGAAATTGAAAAGCACTACAAATGAACTCTGAAAAGGTTGAAAGTTGGCATGGTATCATCATTTCACCGACATAGCATGTGCAAGAAAGTAGAGAGGGTTACGGCAAAAACTGGATGCACTTCGTGTACAAAACAGACAATCTCTTTTAAAGTATGAGGGCTTCATACGGAAACTTGTCTGTTACAAAGGGATTTCATTTTGTTGAAATTAATTGAATTCCATAGTTTTTCTGTGTTCAAAATGCACCATTCAAAGTCACATCATCAATTTTCAACCCTTTCTGACTTCATTTGTTATTTTTCATGCATTTACTGATTTTTTTCAACTATAAGACCCTAAAATTGAAAAGCACTACAAATGAACTCTGAAAAGGTTGAAAGTTGGCATGGTATCATCATTTCACCAACGTAGCATGTGCAAGAAAGTAGAGAGGGTTACGGCAAAAACTAGATGCACTTTGTGTACAAAACGGACAATCTCTTTCGAAGTGTCAGGGTTCCATACGGAAACTCGTCTGTTACAAAGGGATTTCATTTTTTTGAACTTATTTGAACTCCATAGTTTTTCTGTGTTCAAAATGCACCATTCAAAGCCACATCATCAATTTTCAACCCTTTCTGACTTTATTTGTTATTTTTCATGCATTTACTGATTTTTTCCACCTATAGGACCCTGAAATTGAAAAGCACTACAAATAAACTCTGAAAAGGTTGAAAGTTGGCATGGTATCATCATTTCACCCACATAGGATGTGCAAGAAAGTAGAGAGGCTTACGGCAAAAATTGAATGCACTTCGTGTACAAAACGGACAATTTCTTTCGAAGTATCACGGTTTCATACGGAAACTCGTCTGTTAAGGGATTTCGTTTTTAACTTATTTGAACTCCATAGTTTCTCTGTGTTCAAAATGCACCATTCAAAGCCACATCATCAATTTTCGATCCTTTCTGACTTCATTTGTTATTTTTCATGCATTTACTGATTTTTTTTCAGCTATAAGACCCTGAAATTGAAAAGCACTACAAATGAACTCTGAAAAGGTTGAAAGTTGGCATGGTATCATCATTTCACCGACATAGCATGTGCAAGAAAGTAGAGAGGGTTACGGCAAAAACTGGAAGCACTTCGTGTACAAAACAGACAATCTCTTTTAAAGTATGAGGGCTTCATACGGAAACTTGTTTGTTACAAAGGGATTTCATTTTTTTGAAATTAATTGAACTCCATAGTTTTTGTGTGTTCAAAATGCACCATTCAAAGTCACATCATCAATTTTCAACCCTTTCTGACTTCATTTGTTATTTTTCATGCATTTACTGATTTTTTTCAGCTATAAGACCCTAAAATTGAAAAGCACTACAAATGAACTCTGAAAAGGTTGAAAGTTGGCATGGTATCATCATTTCACCAACGTAGCATGTGCAAGAAAGTAGAGAGGGTTACGGCAAAAACTGGAAGCACTTCGTGTACAAAACAGACAATCTCTTTTAAAGTATGAGGGCTTCATACGGAAACTTGTCTGTTACAAAGGGATTTCATTTTTTTGAAATTAATTGAACTCCATAGTTTTTCTATGTTCAAAATGCACCATTCAAAGTCACATCATCAATTTTCAACCCTTTCTGACTTCATTTGTTATTTTTCATGCATTTACTGATTTTTTCAGCTATAAGACCCTAAAATTGAAAAGCACTACAAATGAACTCTGAAAAGGTTGAAAGTTGGCATGGTATCATCATTTCACCCACATAGGATGTGCAAGAAAGTAGAGAGGCTTACGGAAAAAATTGAATGCACTTCGTGTACAAAACGGACAATCTCTTTCGAAGTATCACGGTTTCATACGGAAACTCGTCTGTTAAGGGATTTTGTTTTTTAACTTATTTGAACTCCATAGTTTCTCTGTGTTCAAAATGCACCATTCAAAGCCACATCATCAATTTTCGACCCTTTCTGACTTCATTTGTTATTTTTCATGCATTTACTGATTTTTTTCAGCTATAAGACCCTGAAATTGAAAAGCACTACAAATGAACTCTGAAAAGGTTGAAAGTTGGCATGGTATCATCATTTCACCCACATAGCATGTGCAAGAAAGTAGAGAGGGTTACGGCAAAAACTGGATGCACTTCGTGTATAAAACGGACAATCTCTTTCCAAGTATGAGGGTTTCATACGGAAACTCGTCTGTTACAAAGGGATTTCATTTTTTAACTTGTTTGAACTCCATAGTTTTTCTGTGTTCAAAATGCACCATTAAAAGCCACATCATCAATTTAGTACATATAGCTTTCATGAATAGATAAGTGACCAAATTAATAAAAGTTCATCATCACATTAAAAACAAAGTACATACATAGTTCTCATTGAACAACATATAGCTCTCCAGAGCATCTAGTTAAACCATACATTGAAACTATGTAAAACCTTTCAATGCAACAACAAATGCGATCATAATCACAACAAAGATAAAAATTGATCCAACGGCATAATGATACCAAGCCTCGGTATGAATGGCCTATTTTCTAATATTTCTAATCTTCAACCGCATTGCATCCATCTTGATCTTGTGATCATGGACGACATCGGCAACATGCAACTCCAATATCATCTTCTCCTCCTCAATTTTTTTAATTTTTTCCTTCAAGTAATTGTTTTCTAGTTAAACTAAATTTAACCTCTCGACAATAGGGTCGGTTGGAATTTCCGGTTCAACTACCTCCTACATAAATAAAATCTATGTCAACTTGATGGGCATAATTGTCATAAACAATAAATGAACCAAATAGTTATAAAAGATAATATCACTGGTGGAAAAAGGGCCTTTGGTCGCGGTTCGCAACTGCCATTAGTCGCGGTTGCGCAACCGCGACCGAACAGGCGCGACTAAAGCCCCCCCCCCTTTAGTCGCGGTTGCTTAAGAACCGCGACTAAAGGCCCGTCCACGTGGGCGCCAGGCGGCCGTCGGGGCGGAGGACCTTTAGTCGCGGTTCTTCTGGCCAACCGCGACTAAAGGCCGCCGCAGGTTTAGGGTTTTAGCCCCCCCTAAACCTGTTTTCTGTTTAATTTGTATTGTTTTATTTCTTTTGTGCTTTATTTTAATTTTGAAGGAGTTTCACATATTCTACGGTACTACATACATGCATATGAATGTACAATTTCAAACAAATTTGAAATTAGAACCAAAAAGAATTCAAGAGGAATATACAATATATATTCAATATCATCGGATGACCATATACAATTTTGAACAAGTTTCCATACATAATTTAATGCATATAAAGTTCTACGTCCTCGTAATGGTGTTCTCCTTTAGGATGGAGGACTTCCCTCCTGAACCATCCAGCTAGTTCCTCTTGAAGTGGTCGGAAGCGAGCTTCTGGACTAAGCATCATCTGGAGGTTATTCCTCTGAGCATTGGTATCACTCGGAACCCGCTCAGAGGTGTATCTCCGGATCATCTCACAGACATAGTATGCACATAGATTGGTCCCCGCTGGCTGAATATCCTCACCATTCTTAGCCTTTGACCTTTTGAATTCTAGCTCTTTTTTGAATTCACCGACCTTTGTATCTACGAACCGTCTCCAAACCCTACGAGGCAAAGAAAATTAAATGAACAAGAGAGTTATTAGTTACTTGATATTAGGAAATGAACGAAATAGGCCGATCGATAGAGCGCAAATGAATGAAAATAATTACTTCTGCAGCATTCTTCTCATGTCGCCCCAAAGCTTTGGATCCTTATTCAGAGAGTCGTGGACGAGACATTCTGAGGTGTCAACTTTAATTACTAGCAGAATCCAGTGGAACCTGCGGACACGATACATGCACAGTACGTCATGCATAACTCATCGATTAGCCGGCCACATACCATGCATGGAGTAAATAAAAGAGAATGTGCTCAAGACAGAAACACTCACCCAAAATGGTAAGGAAATAGAATATCACTTTTGAGTTCCTGCTTTGTAAGAAACTGCCACAGGTCTGCCTCCATGTTGGCGGGGTGATGCTCCAACACATATCCATTAACGATGTGTGGGTCAATGAACCCAACATCATGGATGTTCCTTACTCTGCATTCCTTAATCTTCATTCTGCATGTATAATAGCGGACACAACAATATAGTTAGGACATATATATAGTGCAGGCAATATGAACGAGATGGGGTAGAAATAAATCACTTACAGAACGTAGCAACTGATGATAGATTTGTCGAGCTCGCGCAGATTGAAAAGCTGGAACAATTCACTCAGATGAATTTGTACATAGTAATGTTTGAAGTGATGCTCATATCTAACTTCCGCATAAATATATTCTTTGGCGTTTTTATTTTTTATGTAACCCTTGTACCATTTCAGCAGACCTTTCATTTGTGGAGGTAGATCCTCTTCCTGCGCAGGCTCGACGAGAGGCCCATTCTTCACATATGTAATTACTACCTCCTTCACTGGCGCCTCATCAAGGCCTAACAGTTCAAGAAGAGTAATACCTAAGTTGGACGCTTGTTCTCTGGCACTCGTTACAGTCAATCCATGTGCTGTCGCAGCTGCTATGATATCGGGGTCATCCGGACCGGCGGCTTTCACTATAAGCGGGGCAATCGATTGTTTACTTTGTTCCCCGAGCTGGGCAACTCGTTTCCCGCTTTCTTTACTTTCTAATTCCGTTTTGTCGGCCTCCTCCAAGGCTTTGTTCTCCTGGTTCTCCGCCCGCTCTTTCTTCTCCTTCAACATGAGTGCCTGCCTACGAAGTTCACGTGCATAGTCGTCAGGCAGATTCTTCGCGGCTTGGGACGGTGTGCTCAAAAATGACTTAGCCCACTTCTTTTGCTCATCAGAAAATACTGGCTTGGGCTCGGGCTCTCTTTTCTTCTTGCAGTCCGCCTTCCATTTCTCATGATCAGCAGCCGCGGCCGCAGCAGTTTCCTCGGCACTACGTTCCCAAGGCCTTGTGGGGAGAGGCTTCAGTGATGGCTCCGGTACCTTTGTGGTCTTAGGTACATAAGGGTCCGGGTTAATAATCCAGGACTGCTTCTGCTTCTTTGCCGGAGGTGGATTGGGGGGCGGCGTCTGATCACCCGCCGGACGAGGACTGGGGGGCGGCGTCTGATCACCCGCCGGACGTTGTGGACTGGGGGGCGTCGGCTGACGTGACGGAGGTGTAGGTGAACCGCCACCACCATAGGGGGGTGGACTTGTTGTCCTTGGCGCCTTGCCTGGAAACTTGATAAACTTCTTTTGCCATAGAATGAAATGGCGCTTGACATCTCCAAGTCTTTTCTCCCCTTCAGGTGTAGCAATGTCAATCTCCAGGTCCTCAAACCCTTGGACTATGTCCTCCACCGTGACACGAGCATAGCCATCTTGAATGGGGTTGTTGTGGTGGAGTGCTCCAGGTAAACATGGTAAAGCACTGCCGATGGCTACCTTCATGGACATGTTCCCGATAGGATAATACAGATGACATTCTTTCATCTCCTTTATATCGTACACGGGGTAGCGAGGAGGCTCCGGTGCAGTAATTTCGACCACCAGAGGCTCCGGTGCAGTAATTTCGACCACCAGAGGCTCCGGTGCAGTAATTTCGATCGTCGGTGCATCTGCACCAGCCGGTGGGGCCTCCGTGGAAGCCACACTGCTTCTCCGCTGCTGGCTTCTGAGATCCGCTGGATGATCTTCATGCTGCGCCCGAGCTGCATCTCTTTCGGCTACTAGT
Organism: Triticum dicoccoides; assembly: GCF_002162155.2. Classification (NCBI taxonomy): domain Eukaryota; kingdom Viridiplantae; phylum Streptophyta; class Magnoliopsida; order Poales; family Poaceae; genus Triticum; species Triticum dicoccoides. Next base: position 28,906,317 of record NC_041380.1, read on the forward strand.
ACACTCACGGTTTTCTTCATCACATCCATTTCTGATGCCAACCGCGCCACAACATCTGCTTCCCGATCCATCTTTCTCTTCCGGCTTCTGTAACCGTACGGGTCATCGTTCTGGGGGAACCCTATTTTCCACGGAATGTGCCCCATGCCTCGTACACGTCCTCCGTGTTCAGGATTCCCGAGGGCTTTTGTCAGCGCGTCGTTCTCTCTGTTGAACTTGATCTTCCCCTCTTGAGCATCCCTCATTGCGTCAATAAGGGCTTGGGTGGGTTTAATTATTTTGCCCCGGTAAACACACTCCCCTGTCTCCGGGTTCAGCGTTCCCCCATGCCCGTACCACCAGCTTTTGGCCCTTGGGTCCCATCCCTCCATACCTGGACGGATTCCTCGCGCCCTCAGCTCGTTCTCCATCTTCTCCCACCTAGGCTCCCAAAGGCGATACCCTCCTGGCCCCATAATATGATTGTACTCCTTCTTAGCCGCATTTTCCTTATTTTTTTCGATATTTGAATGAACTGCTCCGATTTCTTTTGCTTCACAAATTCTGGCCAATCATGTTTCAGTTTCTCATATTGTCCTTTGAAATCCGGAGTCTTGTTCTGCTTGACAAAGTCATAGGCTAGATTTTGCTTGAATTTCCGGAATGCGTCGGCCATCTTATGAAGAGCGAACTGTTTGACTAGCCTCCTCCTCTCCTTGTTTTCCTCAATCTTGTTACCCTCCTCATCGAATTTGTTGTATTCCGGAGGTAGAACGAAATGTTCCATAAGCTTCTTGAAGCAATCTTTTTTTGTTCTCTTATCGACAAAAGTGAAACCAGCAATTCGTGCCTTCTTTGGCTTATTCCACTCCTGGACGGTGATCGAGACGTTGTCTCTAACAATGGCTCCGTATTGGTTGACAAACTTGGTGGCGTTCTTGCGGGGCTCCAGCGGCCTGCCGGTTGCACTGTCGACAACCTCGATGGTGCATGTTTCTCCTTGTTTCATCGTCTTGGTTGCGCCACGCTTTGACGACGTACTCGATTGTTTCGACGATCCGGCCGAGGGCTAAAATAAGAAAGAGAGTCGCGCGCGTTAGTACACACATATTTATTCAAATCAGTTAGTTTGTATCACTAGAGGCTCAATGTATATATATACCTCGGCGCCGGAGGTGGTTGCTACTTCCATTTGAAGATCGTCGTTTAGCGACGTTTGTTCGGCATCATCTTGCTGACGGCGCCCTTCATCTTCACCGTCAAGGTTCAGATAAGAAGAGATATCATCTTCTTCTTGTCCGGTCGGCACATATAGAATATCGCCGTTTATGATGCCGAACATATGTGCTTCACCGTCCGGATCATAGTTGTCCATAATCGGGTCAGCTCTATCGTCCGCCATTATGTCAGTCCTAAAAACATGTAGTAAAAACAAATTAATTAAGTGAAGAAGGGGGGCGGTGGCGGTGGCGGTGGCGAAAGGGCGGTGGCAAAAGGAGGGGGCGAGGAAGGGGTGGGAGAGGGTGTCGCGGTAGAGCGCGAGACGGGGCGGCAGACGACGGCGTCACGGAGAGGGAGGCGAGGACAACACACATGTATAACCCTCGCCGCCCCCTCTCGATCCCTAAAAAAAA
>NC_041380.1:28910107-28948263 GCF_002162155.2 Triticum dicoccoides
ATATTTCTTTAATACTCCCATGAACCTCTCGAAGGGGAACATATTGTGTAGAAATACAGGACCGAGAATGAAAATCTCTTCGACTAGGTGAACCAAGAGGTGCGTCATAATATTGAAGAAGGATGGCGAGAACACCAACTCGAAACTGACAAGACATTGGATCACATCGTTCTGTAACCGTGGTAGATCTTCTGGATTGATTACCTTCTGAGAGATTGCATTGAGGAATGCACATAGCTTCACAATGGCTACTCGAACATTTTCCGGCAGGAGCCCCCTCAAAGCAATCGGAAGCAATTGCGTCATAATCACGTGGCAGTCGTGAGACTTCAGGTTTTGGAACTTTTTCTCCGCCATGTTTATTATTCCCTTTATATTGGACGAGAATCCAGACGGGACCTTCATACTGCTCAAGCATTCAAAAAAGATGACCTTCTCTTCTTTGGTCAGAGCGTAGCTGGCACGACCTTGAAACCATTCCGGATGCCGGTCATCAGGGTCTTTCAAACGTTGCTGGTCCTGCCGTGCTTCCTTTGTAACATTTGTCTTCCCATACACGCCCAAGAAGCTTAGGAGGTTCACGCAAATATTCTTCGTAACGTGCATCACGTCGATTGCAGCGCGGACTTCTAGGACTTTCCAATATTCTAGCTCCCAGAATATAGATTTCTTCTTCCACATGGCTGCGTGCCCGTCAGCTCCCTTCGGAACTGATTGTCCGCCAGGACCCTTTCCAAAGATGACTTTCAAATCCTTGAACATATCAAATACCTCAGCACCAGTGCGTTCCGCAGGCTTCGGCCGGTGATCTGCCTTGCCGTTGTAATGCTTGCCTTTCTTTCTTACTGGATGAATTTTCGGAAGAAATCGACGATGCCCAAGGTACACGTTCTTCTTACAATTTGGCAAATGTACACTTTCAGTCTCATGTAAGCAGTGCGTGCATGCATTGTATCCCTTATTTGACAGTCCCGAAAGGTTACTAAGAGCAGGCCAATCGTTGATGGTTAGGAAAAGCAACGCTCGTAGGTTAAATTCCTCTTTTTTGTGCTCATCCCACACACGGACACCAGGTCTGCCCCACAGATGTAAAAGTTCATCAACTAATAGCCTTAGGTACACATCGATGTCGTTGCCGGGTTGCTTCGGACCTTGGATGAGCACGGGCATCATAATGAACTTCCGCTTCATGCACAACCAAGGAGGAAGGTTGTAGATGCATAGAGTCACGGGCCAGGTGCTATGGCTGGAGCTCTGCTCGCCAAAAGGATTCATGCCATCTGTACTTAGACCAAATCTTATGTTCCTTGCGTCAGCTGCAAAATCTTTGAACTCTCTGTCGATCTTTCTCCATTGCGTTCCATCTGCGGTGTGTCTCAACTCCCCGTCCGACTTACAGTCCTCTTTGTGCCATCGCAACAACTTGGCATGCTCTTTGTTCCTGAACAGACGTTTCAACCGTGGTATTATAGGAGCATACCACATCACCTTGGCGGGAACCCTCTTCCTGGGTTTCTCGCCCTCAACATCGTCACCAGGGTCATTGCCTCTGATCTTATAACGCAATGCAGTGCATACCGGGCATTCATTCAAATTCTCGTATTCACCGCGGTAGAGGATGCAGTCGTTGATGCATGCATGTATCTTCAGAACCTCTAAACCTAGAGGGCAGACAACCTTCTTTGCTTCGTACGTACTGGCGGGCAACTCATTATTCTTTGGAAACATATTCTTCAACATTTTCAGCAAGTTTTCAAATGCCGAGTCAGCTACACCTGCCTGTGCCTTCCATTTCAGCAAATCCAGTGTGCAGCCCAGCTTTTTCAGACCATCATCGCATCCGGGGTACAACGACTTTCTGTGATCCTCTAACATGCGATCCAAATTCTCCTCTCCTTTTCAGTTTCGCAGCGTCTCCGTGCATCAGCAATGGTCCGACCAAGATCATCAACGGTCTCATCACGTGCCTCTTCTTCACCTTCACCTTCACCTTCCCCTTCACCTTCCCCTTCACCTTCCCCTTCACCTTCAGCATCCTCCATGAAAGTATCACCGAAATGATCAAGATAGCTTTCATCGATGAAATCATCCCCTTCTTCATCGTCTTCCATTATAACCCCTCTTTCTCCATGCTTAGTCCAACAATTATAGCTTGGCATGAAACCGTGCCGAAGCAGGTGCAGGTGAACTTCTCTTGAGGAAGAGTAACCCTTCTGATTCTTACAGTCAACACATGGACAGATAACAAAACCCTTCTGCTTGTTCGCATTAGCCACTACGAGGAAATCTTTCAAACCCGTAGTGAACTCGCGGGAGAGTCGGTTACCGTAGATCCATTGCCGATTCATCTGCATTATTATAATATAAAATATATAATTAACCATCATGCATTTGTTAAACTAACTAGCTATAAACAATAGAAATTAAACAATGAACAACACACATGCATATTTTATCAATGACACACATGCATGAAAGGTTCAAGTTGCTAACCGCGATCGAGGAGGAACCTCAAGTGTGGCTCCAACACTTCATATCATGTTTGTTTCACCCTGTTGGGCATTTCATCAAACACCTTGTGTGCATAAGAGGAACCAAAAGCAAACCTACACCCCCTTGTGAAGAGAAGTGGCACCAAATGGCTAAGTGAGTGCGCTGAACTGGTATATATAGGGGAGGAGCTTTAGTCGCGGTTGGCCTGGCCAACCGCGACTAAAGGCCTTTGGGCACCTTTAGTCGCGGTTGGCCTGGCCAACCGCGACTAAAGCCCCTCACGTGCACCAGCTGGCCACCGAGCGCCCTGGCCCAGGCCTTTGGTCGCGGTTCGTCTGCCGAACCGCGACTAAAGACTTCATTAGTCGCGGTTCCTACAGTTTCGCGACTAATGGGGTTGGACGGAAGCCTCTTTTTCTACCAGTGTATATACCACATCCGAATCATAGCCAGGATGAGGGCCGACGGGGGCGGATACCAAAACCATCGCACTACATAATAATAAGCAATAATAAAAGTAAGAAAATTAGACAAGTATATATCTAAGGTAAGAATTTTTTTTTCTTTCAGAAGAATATAAGAACAAGAGGCTCACCACGGTGGTGCAGGCGACAAGATCGGCGTGGGCGATCGACGGCAGTGAAGAAGGGGACGGGACGTGACGGACCGCTAAACCTAGACAAATCTCGGGGAAAATGGAGCTTGAAGGTCGAGCTTCGAGAGGAGAAAGCTTAACTAGCATGGCTCGGGCATTTCATCGAACACCTCATGTGCATAGCAGGTGAGCTAGAGCACCCAAATGCCCTCTCCTCGCCGGCCAGAAAAAAACAGAGCATTGTGGAGTGCTCTGCTGCGGCGATGGGGTATATATAGGCAACTCATTTGTCCCGGTTCGTGGCTGGAACCGGGACTAAACCCCAGCCTTCTGTCCCAGTTCGAGCCAAGAACCGGGACCAATGTTTGTGTACCAGGAGTGAGGCCCATTGGTCCCGGTTCATGCCAAGAACCGGGACAAATGGGCCCAGACGAACCGGGACCAATGCCCACGAGGCCCCGGCCGGCCCCCTGGGCTCACGAACCGGGACGAATGCATCCATTAGTCCCGGTTCGTGGCAGAACCGGAACTAATGGGTTGGCCAGGCCCAAACGAAAGCCCCTTTTTCTACTAGTGATATCTGATAACCCGTCTTTGTCAAATAGTGTAATGCCATTGGCCAGGGGGCATGACAGAAGAGAGGTTAATCGTGGGGAAGTTTACATGACGTAAACTATATCATTTATATTACTAACCTCCCTGGATGGTCAACATAAAAGTTTACAGATTTGAAGATCAATTATGAAATCACACATTATAGCCGCCATAAAACTTTGAGCATTATTACTTAATTGAGACAGGTTTAGATTTGAATGAAAATAAAATAGCCGGCAGCAACCTTGCAAAACGTTGTGCACAATTCATACATCCGCCCAACCGACCCTTCACACTTTTCTTAACGACATTTCATTGTATTTTTAAAATGGATGATCTGATATTTCATTTTAATTTTTCAAGAATATAAGTATTTATCAAATGAAAATTTAGTAATACATTTTCAACATTGCAACTTTAGTCCTATTTTACCTGAAGTTTGACACAAATTTTATACAACTCTTACATTGCAGCACTGATATAAACTCTGGTATGTTCCAACCAATTTGCTTCCTCCAGTCTGTCACGAGTCACTTGTTCAGCCTGCAATCAGGTTCACTTTTCCATTTTTTTTGCTTTAGTTCACATACATGGTGACATGATCGGCTCTAAAAAGATTTAGTATTCTAGCTAGCTAGTGATTCGTTTTGCTAGTCGGATTCCTCTGCTAGTGATTCTACAGTGTGCTGTTAATTTTACCAATTACTTGAATGCTGCAGAATGGAGCTTTTGCTCTATACTAGCTACTAGCCTGCTAGCTACTCCCTCCGTTCCTAAATACTTATCTTTCTAGAGATTTCAACAAGTGACTACATACGGCGCAAAATGAGTGAATCTATACTTTAAAATATGTTTACATACATCCGTATGTTGAGTCCATTTGAAATGCCTAGAAAGACAAGTATTTAGGAACAGAGGGAGTAGAACATATTTTGCAGTTGCAGCCACATATATTGATCCCTCTTACCTCCTCTTTTCAGGTGGGAGGTAAGAAGGTAAGAGTTAATCAGCCTCACTACTTAATAAAATCAACGGCTCAAATATACTAAATACTCTTATCTCTTATGTGAAAAGAGGATGTAAGAGGGACCATTTTAAAATTGCTCTCTCAAGAGTACGTAACAGAAAAATTGCTCTCTAAATGTGGTCATCTAACACGAGTTCCCGCCGCGCCTCTCTCGGGCGTCCCTGCCCGGCACCCGCCGCACTAGGATCGCCGGCCAGGGCCAACGCCGCCGTCGAGGTACGCGTCCTCCGTACCGCGGTTGGCGGGGCATTCTGGGGCCCCACCCAGCCACGGACCCAATCCCTGCTGGCGGGCCCGCGCTTAGCCAACGGATAACTGCTGCCACGCCTGGGTCCACGCTGGACAGCCGTCTGTCCACCTCGGCCTCACCAGTCAACGGTTTGACGCGCTCCTCGCTACGAGACATCCAATCACTGCCACCCCAGGCCAGCTTTGGCGAGCACGGGCTTGCCACTTGTCAGTCCTCTGCGCCCGACCAGACCCCGCCAGGCCCATCACCGGTGCCAGCCCTTGCGCTCGACGCCCCACGCTCCCCCGACAAAGCTGCTTCTGTTCATTCTGCCGCCGACAGGCCAGAGATTCCAACCCACCGCGCCAATCCCATCTCCCAACCGGCCTGCGGCCTGCAGGCGGCGCAGCCCAGGCCCACCGTGGCGCAGACAGAGCCTACCCCACCCCCCGCCCACGTGCTACAGGCCCAGGCCTCCGCGGTGCCGGTCAGCACCATGCATGTCCCTGCGATGCTGGAGCCAACCCAGGCGCATGACGTGGATTGCGGGCCCAACACCTGTCAGGCCATAATCATTGCGCCATGCGCCACGGACGGGATCCCAACCGTTGATGGCCACGATCGCGCGGTTGGGGAGCGCTTGGAGCGGTTCGTCTCCTCGGTGCAGCGCCCCAACGAACCAGTCCTCCCGCCCCCGCCTCCACGCCGACGCCGCAACGCCGTCCCGCTGGATTTCACGCCTCGTCGCAGTGGACGCATTGCCAAGGCTGATCGTGGCCTCGACTCTGAGATGAAGGCAAAGCGGGTGCTCCTACGCCGCCTTGGCCTGCTGCAGCACGATGAACCAATCTCTGACTCCATCCTCGAGAAGTACGCGCGCATGTTTGATCGCCCACTGGCCGCCGACACGATCGCCGCACTCGCAGACTACCATGGCTGGGAGGTGCCGGCCAACCCCGACGACTCGCTGCATGCCCCACCCACGCTCATCGCCGAGGCCTAACTTCTGTTGCTCCTCCCCACCGAGACAACACTAGTTTTCCAATGGAGTACAACCTGAGGGCTATATTTTGGAACGTGCGGGGTCTAAACTGCCCTGCTAAGCGTAGCGTTGTTCGCTCTGTCATCCGTTCGGCCAACCCATGTATCGCGTGTCTTCAGGAAACAAAGATCGCTGCCTTCTCGTCGTCCCTCGTACGCGAAACGTTGGGCGCTCCGTTTGCCGACTACTTCTTCCTCCCGGCCACGGATACACGCGGCGGCATTCTTCTTGCATGGCAGAACGACATCGTCTCCCTCTCCCATCCAACCATCGCCGACCACTTCATCAACGCGCTGGTGACCCCCGCGACGGCAGCCCACACTGGTGGGTGACGGGAGTTTACGAGCCCCAAGAGGAGCCAGACAAGATCGCCTTCCTCGCCGACCTGCACGACACGAGATCTTGCTGCGCCGGGCCTTGGCTTATTGGGGGTGACTTCAACATGATTGCGAACGTCGAGGACAAGAACAACGGGAATCTGCACCGGGCTACCATGCGCTGCTTTAGGCATTTCATCGCCGATGAGGAGCTTCAGGACATCTATCTACACGGCCGACGCTACACCTGGTCTAACGAACATGAGGCGCCGACCCTCGAGCGCATCGACCGTGTTCTCTGCACCGCCGGCTGGGCTACTGACCATCCAAGCTGCATGCTTCGTTGCTTGTCGTCAGCGGCATCTGATCACGCGCCGCTCATCATCGACTCCCTCCCGCGCTCCTGCAAACCGAGGCGATTCCACTTCGAGCGGTTCTGGCCCTCGCTTCCGGGCTACCACGAGGTGGTTGCACAGGCTTGGAACTCTACACCCCATGAGCCAGACCCGTTCCGTCGTATCTTCACGAGACTGCGTGCCACTGCCAAGTGCCTTCAGCGTTGGAGCTCCAGGACGGTGGGGGACGTCTCGTTGCAGCTGTTCGTCGCCCGTGAGCTGACCGCGCGCTTTGACACGGCGCAGGACTGGAGGGCGCTCTCCCCGGCCGAGGCCTGGCTTCGACGACGGCTGAAAGCCGCGTACCTCGGCTTGGCCTCCCTGGAGCGATCCCTGGCCCGGCAGCGCACGAGTCTCAACTTCCTCAAAGCTGGTGACACGGGCTCCGCTTTCTTCCGACTCCATGCCGCCCACCGTGCCTGCAAGAACCACATCTTCCAACTTCAGGTCGGTGATAACCACATGCATGGCCAGGCCGCGATTGCTGAAGCCGCTTTCAACCACTTCACGGCGATCCAAGGTACCGGCGTCGAGCGCACCTCATCCATCGACCTGGACGCCCTAGACCCGCGCTCCTTCGAGCTGCTCGATCTCGAGCTCCCCTTCTCTGAGGGTGAGATATGGGAGACCATCCGGCGGCTCCCGAAGGGCCGGGCCCCTGGCCCGGACGGCTTCACGTCAGAATTTCTTTGTGCTTCTTGGGCAACCATCAAAGACGACTTCGTGGCTGCGTTCGACAAGTTATACAACCTCAACAGCCGCGGGTTCCAGCGGCTCAATGAGGCGCTACTCATCCTCCTACCCAAGAAACAAGATGCTGCATCGCTCTCGGATTATCGGCCGATCAGCCTGATACACCTCGTTGCCAAACTCTTCGCCAAGGTGCTTTCACTTCGCCTCGTGCCACGCCTCGACGCCATGATCTCCGCCAACCAAAGTGCGTTCATCGCCGGCCGCTGCATACACGACAACTTCTTACTCGTGCAACAAACAGTGCGGCAGCTCCACAACCTGAAAAATCCCCGCGTCATGCTCAAGCTTGATATTGCACGCGCCTTCGACTCCGTGTCCTGGGCTTTCCTTCTGGAGACATTACGCCACCTTGGATTCGGTCACCGGTGGTGTGAGTGGATATGCATACTCCTCGGCACGGCCAGCACACGGGTCCTCACCAACGGCGTCCCCGGACCGCCCATCCAACACCGTTGCGGGCTGCGGCAGGGCGACCCCGTGTCCCCCATGCTATTTCTCATGGACATCGACACCCTCAACAACCTCATATGCCACGCGGCCAGCGAGAGGGTGCTGCAACGTCTCACTGCGCGTCATATGTCCTCAAGCGTCTCCATCTACGCTGACGACGTCGTTGTCTTCTGCCGACCTGACGGGCACGACCTGGCTGCTGTCCACGAGCTACTGCGGGTATTCGGGGCCGCGTCTGGGTTGCACACCAACTACGCCAAATGCGCGGACTCCCCCATCCAGTGCACGAACGCAGACCGGGCCATGATCACCGCGAACCTCGCCTGCCTGCTGCAAGACTTCCCCACCACCTACCTCGGACTGCCGCTGTCGATCCGCAAAGTCAGCTCCACCGCTCTACAACCCATCATAGATAAGCTGGAGCGCAGGCTGTCACCGTGGTGGGCATCTCTGATGTCGAGGGGCGACAGGCTTGCCCTGTGCCGTCATGTTCTTTCGGCCATGCCCACGCACATCATGATCGGGATGGCCATCAACCCATCCATCCTAAAGCGCATCAATCGCCTGATTCGAAACTTCCTCTGGTATGGCCGGAAAGACGCGAGTGGAGGCCACTGCAAGGTCAACTGGCGCCGGGTTTGTAGACCAATATCCCTCGGCGGCCTTGGGATCCCGGATCTACAGCGCGCCGGCATCTCGCTGCGCGCTCGGTGGATGTGGCTCCAGAGATCCGACGCCTCGTGCCCATGGCAGCACCTGCACATCCCCCGCTGCCCGGAGGTTCAGGCCATCTTCAGGGCTTCAACCTCTTGGCACGTTGGCAATGGCGAGTCCTGCTTATTCTGGGAGGATCACTGGTTGGACGGGAAGAGCATCTCCAATTGCGCCTCTGGTCTACTGCAGGGTGCCCAAACGCCGGCGCAGGACACGCTCGGTGCGCGACGGCCTACTCAACCGGGCGTGGATCGCCGACATCCACGGCGCCATGGGCGTGGCCATGACCGTGCAGTACGTCACACTATGGCGGCATCTCTGGCACATGCACCTGACCGACGAGCCGGACCGGCTGTAGTGGCGTTGGACTGACTCTGGGATCTATTCGGCCAGCTCCTGCTATCAAGCCCTTTTCGCCGGCTCCACCGCCGACCCGCACTGGCACATCACTTGGAGAACATGGGCTCCGCTCCGCATTAAGTACTTCGTCTGGCTTGCGCTGATGGGCAGGTGTTGGACTGCTGACCGCCTGGCATGCCATGGCCTTCCCCACGAGCCTCGCTGCCTCTTATGCGACCAAGAGCCGGAATCCATGCAGCATCTCATGACGGGCTGCTCCTTTTCCCGCCAAACCTGGCACGAGGTGCTCTCATGGTGCCGATGCACCACCGCGATCCCCGCACGCAGTGACGAGTTCGCCAGCTGGCTCTCTACGGCCATCTCCAACACCTCAGCTCCTCTTCGCCATGGCCTCCCCTCCATTGCCGTCCTCACCGTTTGGCACCTATGGAAACACCGGAACGGCTGCCTCTTCGACGGCGATCAACCAGCCGTGGGACGCGCGGTGCATATGATCCAGGAGGAGGCGCGGCTCTGGGCGCGCGCCGGCGCAAAGGGCATGGCCCTCATCTTGCCTGAGACGTAGGCTACGGCAGATCGGGCTGCACACCCCGTCGACCGTGTGCCAAGGCTACCAATGTTTGCCATCATTGTGCACGAACTAGTTAGCTTCCCCTCCACCTTGTAATACCTTCATGTTTTGTCACTCTATCTATCAATGCAAAGATACGCAAGGCTTTTGCGTATTCGCGAAAAAAGAGAGTGAAATCCATGATAACTCTTAACCACTATCAACTGGTGTATGCCTATTAGTTTAACTATTTGTTGCAAACATACCAAATCAGATGCTTGTAGTCAGTATTTAATCATGATAACATCTTTTATTCATCTAAATCCCAAAGGTTGCTGTCAAATGTGTTTTCTTTTTGCATGGAGAAACTCCTTTCTTTTGATCAATTCACCATGGACTAATAACTATTATCAACTATCAACAGAAGTATTACACGCGTTTATTGTGACATCTGAGATTGGGTGCACTCAACCGACCCCTCCGACATTTATTAATAACATTTCATTTTTTTCTCTAATTGGATGGCCTGATATTCATTTTAATTTTTCAAGAATATAAGTATTTATCAAATGAAAATTTGGTTGCACATTTTCGACATTGCAACTTTAGTCCTATCTTATCTAAAGTTTAACACAAATTCTATACAACTCTTGGATTATACAACTATATTCAACTTGGATGCATGATGAACTTCGCATTACCTAATAAAAGGTTCTGTGAGAGCATCATGTAGAAACAATGATAGAAACTCATACCTAGTAACCACACGACCCTCAAGTCACTCCCAGCGTGGCTTGAGGGAGGAACCCTAGCCACCGCAACTACCTCCCACTGCTCCTCTTTATCTCGCCGCCGCCTGAGGGCGAAGCGTGGGTCGGCCCGAGGAAGGCGACAGAGGGGGACTTCCATGCCGACACAACCTAGTTGTGCGACAGTGTATCGGACGACGCGACGGTTTCTCCAGGCCATAGATCATGGTGACACGACGGTGCCCAGTCAGAACAGCAAAGGACACACCAGCTTACCATGTTGAGATCTCTTGAGGGGAGTCGGCTAGGACACGCCGCTCAACTCGGATGTGTGTGGGTCTGGCCTCAGATCAGTTCACTAGGAAAATGAGCAAGTTGTTGCATGTGGTGGTGGTATCTCATTCGAGATGTGGATTGCGGTAGCCAGCGGTGGGTCTTCGTGAGGGTTCATCGCTCCAGATCCAGTACCTACTTCCGGTAGCTCATTCTTGCAAGGTTGTGTGGTGTCGTCAGAAGGCTCCTTTGTGGACTTTGGAGATTCTCATTTCGACAAGTTTGCCTTCGGTTGTAAAATGCAATCAATGGACGACAGCTTGCCGCAGAGGATATGCTTGTGCAACAACAGTGGTGGGATTTCTAGCCCAGCGCATGTAACTGCCGGGTCTGCGGAAAAGTGATGGCGACAACACATGGTTGACTCTGATTTGATGGTTCTTCTTAAGTACCCGGTCTCGAACTCCATGGTGAAAACCATAGGTCTGAGCTAAGTGGATTATACCTGGGAAATGTGATGTGGTTACCTTGTTCAAGGCATTGCTCGGATATGCTTGGACTTGTTTTTCTGGGTGAAACCCAAGAATGGCCTCTAGGGGTTGGTTGCGGTGATGACATTGCTTGAGTGTCGTTTGCTTCCTGGAGGCATTGTTGTTGAAGAATATGGTTGTCCATGCAGTTTCGAAGATGATTGCTACGGATATTGTCATTTTTGTAGCTTGTTGATCAATGTTTTGATCGCTTTGCTGATTTTTCTTTTACTTCGCTTAGGTAAAGTTTTGGTCTGGTATGATTTTGCTCTTTTCAGGCGTGTTTTTTGTATGGGTGTGTTGGCGTTGGTTGTGTGCATCCACCCTTCATAAGTAAGATCATTGTGTTTGTATTTACTGTATGGTCATTTTTGTTAATAAGACTCGCCGTTCGTAAAAAATAAAAGGTTTTTTTTGCGAGAAAACTTCCAATCTATTCATCTTCAATCATGGCAATACAACGAACACCAGAAATAATATAAATTACATCTAGGTCCGTAGACCACCTAGGGACGCTCGATGCAGATGTGTTTCCTTCCTTTTTCTTGTTTTTTTATCAATGAACAGATTATTCTTATGAAAATACCATCCGCACAAAGCATGTTACTATGTTTGTTCCTTGTTGTTTGGATATGAAAAAGATAAGTGATGCACGTGCAAAGATCCCCACAAAAGAAAATGTACGTGCATGATTAATGCATGTCGTAAACTTATATGTGATGTATTTTTGTGTCCCCTGCAAAAAACAATGCTTTTGGGATATTAATACTCCTACCAACATCTCCTAGCTAGCACGCGGAAATATATTGCTTTCTGGAGCACCCCCAAGCACCAAACATATATGTCTTTTGTTGAGATGAGCAGCGATGACTTCAGTTCATCCACGTGAGAAAGAGAAATGAGTAACCGTGGACCTTGATTCTTTGCTGATGGGAAGGAGAGGGACCAGAAACTAGATGGGCTCATCCAATATGTGTTTGGCATACAACTCGCGGCCAAGCCGAGTGTTTTACCCCAGAATATCATGCATACAAAAGGCTTTTTGGGTTGGAGTACGAGTGACATCCAGTTCGACGTCGGGGGCGCGTACTACGGCCGAGACCGATAGCTGCAGGTGCATGGGTGCCTGTGAGGACATTTCGGTCCACAAACGCAGTCTTTTCTCTTGCATGGAAGAAAATCAACCATCTTTCTCTTGCTTGCATTGTCTACGGATATCTGGTGCTACTATCTGCAGAAGTAGCTGATTTAGTCTACACATACTGTCGCACATTGTAACCATGTGTCCCTGTTCTGTAGCCACAAGCTAAGCCTCCAGTGAATTGGTTGGCCATGATAGACTTGCACGAAAAAACCCAGTTCGTCGATTGAGGTAAGGAAACGACTTGGACCCGACACGCCCACACCCTCTCCTTCCCACGTCGCCGCCGAGCTCCCCCTCATCCCTCCTCTCCCGCCGCCGCCAGAGGGCCTGGCCTGTCAAAGCTCGCCCGGGCCGGCGGCCGCAGGGCCTCCTCATTCCCCCGTGTGTAGAGGTGCGGCGCGGGCGTTCCTCTTCAGCTGGGGCGCGGCGTGGGCGCCGGGCGCCGCGGCACGACGCCGTGCTGGTGCGCTGGAGGCCACTGGCAAGGTGGTCGTGTCTCAGGCGGCGCGGACGGCGGGGGGTCGCGCGGTGGCAAGCTGCGGTGCCACGGATCTGGCACGTGGGAAGCTGCTGCGGCGAGGGCTGGGGGCGGCGCGGCCTGGCGTTTCCCGGCGGTGGGCGGCGGCTGCTGGCAGCGAGGTGGCTGGCGGCCGTTCTCACGGGTGGGTGGAGGCAAAAAAGCGGACGGGCGGTGGGGACCTCGGCCTCGGACGGTGGTGGCGGCGCGATGTGTGGAGAGCCGATGTGGGCGCGGGGATGGCATAGTGGATGCATGCGGCTACTCGGCGGCCGGAGCTGCCGGTTGCCTTGGGCGGCCTCCTCTCCTGATGGGGTGGTGTTCTCCTCTCCTGGGTGCGTTGGCTGGCAGTTTGAAGGCAACGCAGACTAGCCACCAGTCCGAGAGTTTGACGTGTTCCTTCTGCCCGGGGTTCGTTGTTCCTCGTGCGGTGTTCGACGCTCGCTCGTCATGGAGTCGGTGCACAGCTCTGGGCCGCCTCAGTTCTGGCCAAGGTAGGAGCTTGCGGTTCGACTGGGGGGCATCCTCTCGTTATGGAGTTAATCGCAAGAAAGTACTATACTTGAGGCAGTTGTAACGGATCAATATCACTATTCAGATTTTTTACAAGTCAGTATCACGTTTGAGGCTAATCGTTGCAAAACGGGCTAAGTGCCGTATTGACGCTGTGCGGCCCCACCTGTCAGATGATACATGGCATATTGCTTTTGCAGATAAGACCCGGGCATTGCGCTTAAAAAATAAAATTGCGCGCCGCGGGGATTCAAACACGCGCCCTCCCGGTTTTGAGGGAAAGGCCGTGCCACTACACTAGCCCATGTTGGCTGTTATAATAGTATAGTAGTTTGATATATTATGTGACTGTTAAATAAATAAAACAAACGGGAAAACTCATGTTTGCGCTTATTCGAACCTGCGCCAGCGAGTGAAAGAAAGTGCGCGCCAGCCACTACAATAGAGAGATGCCCTCGCCAGACTTGTGGCATTCTTACATTTATCTAGTTTGGACACGTCCTGGCCTTTTTTTCATTTTTCATTATGTTTTTTGTTTCGCATTTCTTTTTTATATAGGTATAGTATGCAATATTTTTGTAAATACAAACTCAACATTATTATATAAATACACACTGAACATTCTTGTATAATATACGATGAACAATTTTGTTATACACACTGAACATAAATATACGATGAACTTTAAAAAAATGCATAAATTCCTTTTTTTGTACGTGTTTTTTTGTTTCTGATTTCTTTTATCTTTTTCAAATCTTTGGTATTCTTCGGATTTTTATGTTTTCAATTTTTTACAGTTTTTTATATAGGTTTAGTATGCAAAAAAGGTTGTAAATACACACTGAACATTATTCTATAAAAATACATTGAACATTATTGTATAATATACGATGAAAATTTTTGTTATATACATTGAACATTTTTTTAATATACAATGTACTTTTTAAAATTTATAAATTACATTTTTTTGTATATGATGTAAATTTTTATCAATATATGATACACACACTATGTATGGCGCGCGCTATTTATCTTTTATGTTACCGTATGAAAAAGAGAACGAAGCACCGTATAAAATCTTTACGCACGTTACATAAGCAGAGGAATACTGGCGGCGCAGCGGGAGTGAGTGCTCGCTGTGTCGCCCTCGTTGTCGGTTCGAATCCTGGCTGCGGTGCGGGCCCTTTCTTCGATCGCCGCTTTTTTCCTTCGTTTTATTTTTTAGGGCTCATTCGGTTTGGAGGATTTCATAACGTAGGAATTAGGACTAGTATAGAAATTTTATAGGATGGCACTTGCCACCCTAAGGAATTGGCTCGCCTCGTTCCTACACGCAAAATGAGCTTTGAGTGGATGTGTAATTTCCTCCAAAAACATAGGAAATGAATAGTATTCCTACGAAATTCCTATACACATTTCCTACAAACCGAACGCATCTATAAGAAATTTCCTTCGGGATCCTTGTTCCTATGTGTTTTCTATGAAAATCTTCCAAACCGAATAGGCCCTTAATCGTCTAATAACATAAGTCCTTAGTATCCTAACTGAATAGTTTACTGGGCGTAGCGTAGTGGCAGGGCCTCTCCGTTGGAACCTGGAGGTCGCGGGTTTGAATCCGCTCCTGCGCGGTCAATTTCTTTTTTTATTACTTCGCGGGAGCATTTGCGTGATTAAGTGCAATGCGGGGGTCTTATCTGCAAAAATAACATGCCACGTGTCACCTGACAGGTGGGGCCGCGTGGTCAGATATGGCGTCAATACAGCATTATATGGCGCTTAGCCCATTTTGCAATGATTAGCCTTAAACGTGGTACTGACTTGTAAAAAATCTAAATAATGGTACTGATCCGTTACAACTGTCCCAAATGTGGTACTTCCTTGCAATTAACTCCTCGTTATGGCTTTGGTGAAGGACCATGGCGGTGGTGGTCGGGTCAGTGTTGTGCCGACAGTTGGATTAGTGTTGTAGGATGTGATTTGGCTTCATCCGAGTTGATGGCTCAATGATGGGTGTCGGCAGTCACTGGGTCATGTCCCGCCTGGTCCACCGGGATTGGAGGGGACTTCAAGCGTGAGTGCCACTACGGTGGTCGCGTTGACCTTGGCCTAGGGGAGATGCCGGGCCATCCCAACCACGATTTGTGCACTCTGAAGCGGGCGGCTGGCAATGTCTCGTGGCATGGATGCCGGAGCGACGACTCTGGAAGGTGGTCCGCATGGTTGGCTCTCCGGCAGGCACCATGGCGGCGGTGGCAGCATTGCCTCTTGGTCGTGTGGGCGGCGAGAGGCATGACGCAAGGTAGCTCGGGCACGCTCTCGGTCTCCATGGTGGCGCCTTGATTCGGATCTGGGGATCTATGCTCGTCATGCTTCTTCTAAAGACCTCGTGGTGATACGCGAGAATTACCGGGCGAAAGCTTCGCTCTTTGGTGCCGACAATGGCGACGCCCGTGGGCGCCGCTGTCTTCTTGAAAAAATAACATGCCACGTGTCACCTGACAGGTGGGGCCGCATGGTCAGATATGGCGTCAATACAGCATTATACGACGCTTAGCCCATTTTACAACGATTAGCCTCAAACGTGGTACTGACTTGCAAAAAATCTAAATAATGGTACTGATCTGTTACAACTGTCCCAAATGTGGTACTTCCTTGCAATTAACTCCTCGTTATGGCTTTGGTGAAGGACCATGGCGGTGGTGGTCGGGTCAGTGTTGTGCCGACAGTTGGATTAGTGTTGTAGGATGTGATTTGGCTTCATCCGAGTTGATGGCTCAATGATGGGTGTCGGCAGTCACTGGGTCATGTCCCGCCTGGTCCACCGGGATTGGAGGGGACTTCAAGCGTGAGTGCCACTACGGTGGTCGCGTTGACCTTGGCCTAGGGGAGATGCCGGGCCATCCCAACCACGATTTGTGCACTCTGAAGCGGGCGGCTGGCAATGTCTCGTGGCATGGATGCCGGAGCGACGACTCTGGAAGGTGGTCCGCATGGTTGGCTCTCCGGCAGGCACCATGGCGGCGGTGGCAGCATTGCCTCTTGGTCGTGTGGGCGGCGAGAGGCATGACGCAAGGTAGCTCGGGCACGCTCTCGGTCTCCATGGTGGCGCCTTGATTCGGATCTGGGGATCTATGCTCGTCATGCTTCTTCTAAAGACCTCGTGGTGATACGCGAGAATTACCGGGCGAAAGCTTCGCTCTTTGGTGCCGACAATGGCGACGCCCGTGGGCGCCACTGTCTTCTTGAAAAAATAACATGCCACGTGTCACCTGACAGGTGGGGCCGCATGGTCAGATATGGCGTCAATACAGCATTATACGACGCTTAGCCCATTTTACAACGATTAGCCTCAAACGTGGTACTGACTTGCAAAAAATCTAAATAATGGTACTGATCCGTTACAACTGTCCCAAATGTGGTACTTCCTTGCAATTAACTCCTCGTTATGGCTTTGGTGAAGGACCATGGCGGTGGTGGTCGGGTCAGTGTTGTGCCGACAGTTGGATTAGTGTTGTAGAATGTGATTTGGCTTCATCCGAGTTGATGGCTCAATGATGGGTGTCGGCAGTCACTGGGTCATGTCCCGCCTGGTCCACCGGGATTGGAGGGGACTTCAAGCGTGAGTGCCACTACGGTGGTCGCGTTGACCTTGGCCTAGGGGAGATGCCGGGCCATCCCAACCACGATTTGTGCACTCTGAAGCGGGCGGCTGGCAATGTCTCGTGGCATGGATGCCGGAGCGACGACTGTGGAAGGTGGTCCGCATGGTTGGCTCTCCGGCAGGCACCATGGCGGCGGTGGCAGCATTGCCTCTTGGTCGTGTGGGCGGCGAGAGGCGTGACGCAAGGTAGCTCGGGCACGCTCTCGGTCTCCATGGTGGCGCCTTGATTCGGATCTGGGGATCTATGCTCGTCATGCTTCTTCTAAAGACCTCGTGGTGATACGCGAGAATTACCGGGCGAAAGCTTCGCTCTTTGGTGCCGACGATGGCGACGCCCGTGGGCGCCGCTGTCTTCTTGAAGACGTCGTCGTGGTTTTCCTCTCCATGTTCGGGTTATGGGTGAAAACCTTTGTCCATTGTGGACTCGACAGCGGCGACGCGTGGCGCCGACATCCCTCCAGAGGACGTTGTCGTGGAGCTTAGGTGTGTAGGGTGTAGCATGGTGGTGTACTCGGATCCTCCTGTGTTCTTTATTGGTAGGATAGTGACATGCAGTGTACATGATACATTTATCATGTGATCGACATTGTAAGAGGACTATCTCTCCACCTTGTATCGTTCGGCCATATACTCTGTTCAGTTTTTGCTTTATATATAAATT
Source organism: Triticum dicoccoides (assembly GCF_002162155.2). Lineage (NCBI taxonomy): Eukaryota > Viridiplantae > Streptophyta > Magnoliopsida > Poales > Poaceae > Triticum > Triticum dicoccoides. The sequence goes on from NC_041380.1 coordinate 28,927,675, forward strand.
AGGGCCAAAGCTATTTCGAAACAATAGACTTGCACATTCTTGCCTCCCCTATACACAGTGTATATGTACTGACATGAATCAAGTACAGAAGTGTGTTGCATCCTATCCGTGTCTCTTATAGTATCAACTAGATCGGCAACGCGCCTTGGCGCGAGGGTGCCGGTCCCAACGATATGGTCAACCGATGGAAGATCAAATGGCATGATGTATCAGTATGAAGGCAAGTTTTAGCACATATAACAGAACAATCGATTATCTGGCCGGTTCAAGAGTAAGAAGAAACATTCAATATGCACCAGAAGAGTAACATCGATCATCAAGTTAAACATGGGCATGAGACTATCAAAGTTAACCCGTGCTAGAAGCAAGGCAGCATCCACTACGGTCATACGAATAGAAAAACTAATTAGCTAACATTAAGTTCAGTAATATGAGCAGAAACATAAGAGAGAAAAAGCCAACAATGGCAATGGAGGCAATAAAACTACGAAGCCATAGTTAGGCATACAATAGATAGCTTGGCTCAATTGCCTCCGTGAGTGCCATTCCATATGAACTTGATGTGAATAGTTTGTGAGATAGATGACCACAAAATTATTTTTGTATAGGCAATGCACTTGAGATTTGCTTTTAAAGCATATGGACAGTGAGCGATGGTTTCCCCCTTCTAATCTTGGAAGGCGAAGACCCAGATCTGTTATTCTTTGATCCCTGCCGCCTTGACAAAAAAATTTAAGACCAAGAGGATTGTTGTTAGCTTGGACCTAGCAAGATATGTCGTAGTAATCATTAAGCAATCACATTGGTAAGCAACACTGGAGGGAACAGTAGAACCAAATATATACATGTTGACCATATCTTAATCATGATAGATCCGGTTTTCTGAAAATATAAACAACCAAGCTTCTATCAAGCCTAAACCCACTACTGGAAGCAAAGTAAATTTCCTTATATACAGTGACTCTACCGGCAGTTTGGTTTGTTTGCCTGTGTGGGTGTTGACTTGCTTCAGAAGTCATAGATACAAATAGAAGCATAATGTGTGGTTTTAGAAAATATATCAAGTTCTAAAGATAAATAAAACTACTTTCAGTATATATAGTAGATGCCATTGCAGATAGCACTCCAATACTAACATTAGAAAAGGTAATCTGGTTTTGGTCACACCATCAAAAAATTAGATAAACACCAGATGGCAAACAAAATACATGTTAAGCCTCCATCCTTGTGATTATTGTTTTTCTTGTTCCAGAGCTCCTGTACAAATGAGGCACACATGATGCATACTTTGCCATACAAACTTAAGGCAGCAAGAGAGGCCCCTATAACTTGCTGGGAGCATGTCTTTCTAGTATAACAAAGTGCAGCTTACTCTTAACCAGATTAAATCAAGGACCAACAACAAACAATAAAAGATCAAGAACAACTCATATGCAATAAAGGTATGAGAGAGAAGAAATCTTTACATAAGACGACTATAAACACCGGAGCATAAATAAGCAACACCTTTAAATACAAATAAAAAGGATCCAGGGTTCATTGCATAGTGGGCTCAGATCTGACTTTCCTTGATCATATAACCTACCCCCGTCTCTTATCATCAGATCAATCTTTTTATACAGTGGAGCTGCCCTGGTCATCACTCAACAAGAATGACCATCCAAGGACAGAGCAACAAGTATCACAGGATCAAAAAGGATTCTAGAGACAAGAGGGAGGATTCAACTTGATACCCACAGGTGCCTCGATTGCTCGAAGGCACACTTATTTCAGACACGGCTAATCATCATCGCCCCAGCACGAAAGCCATCGGAGCATAAATAAGTAACACCTTTAAGTACAAATAAAAATAGTTCAGGGTTCATTGCATAGTGGGCTCAGATTCGGCTTTCCTCGATCATATAACCTACCCCCATCATCTCTTATCATAGATCAATCTGTTTATACAATGGAGCTGCCCTGGTTATCACTCAACAAGAATGACCATCCTAGGACAGAACAACAAGTATCACGGGATCAAAAAGGACTCTAGAGACAAGAGGGAGGATCCAGCTTGATACCCACGGGTGCCTCGATTGCTCAAAGGCACACTTATTTCAGTCAAGGTTAATCATCATCGCCCTAGCACGAACACTACTGGTCAATTTAGCAAATCCAGGAGCATAACTATACAACCAGAGAATCCACATGTAAACCAGATCATCGCAGGAACTCCTATGATAGAAACCAAACATGAACTCAGCCTGCAAACCCTAGAATACCATGCATCTACAACTAAAGAGCTCAAGTAGGAACCGATGCATGAGCAGGGAATAGAGCATCAACCAGACGAGCACCACATCAATATAGCCATGGCCATGTCCAATGCAGTAGCCGAAGCAGACGAGCAGGAGGAAGATGGAGCTCACCAAGGGAGGTTGTAGCTGAGGCAGTACTCAGTGGGCACCGGGTTGCGCCTGAACACCGTCCAACCGGCGAGGAACCACGTCGGAGTTACGCCTTGCACTGCCCCGCCGACGAGCCTGCATACCATAGGAAGAAAAGGATCATCAGCCAAATTAGGAACCAGTTCCTGGTGAAGAAAAAAGAACAGATTCTGATTCCTATAAAAATCAACTTTAGATGACAACCCTTGGTAAGAAAAATCAGAAAGCAACAATCTTAAAGGGAGTAGCATCAATCCCTAAGCCACACAAGCATCATACAGCAGCAACTACAACCTACACCATAGGGGGGGGATCCATAAATGCAAGGCATAAGTGGGAAAAATTGCAACAAATGCAAGGAAGAATATATTACCAGGAGTCTAAAATAATGTTTTCATTCAGCAAGGTGCCATGGATGAGTATGCCTGCCCATCCTAATTGTCAATCCTTAAGACAAACTATTTTGTGCATAACGGTGAACATTTTTTATCTTTCTACAGTAAGAAATAAAAGGTTTATTATGGCATTTCATAAATGATTTAGTCGCGCCTCAACATATAAGAAGTAACAATAAACCAGAAGAAACAATTATGTCTTTGCTTTCCCTCTATATAAGTAAGAATAAGAGGTTTATTATGGCATTTCATAAATGATTTAGTCGCGCCTCAACATATAAGAAGTAACAATAAACTAGAAGAAACAATTATGTCTTTGCTTTCCCTCTATATAAAGAATGTCCTTATTATTCCTAGGAGGCATGTTGCCATCAAGTTTCTTGTTGAACTGCCTAATTTCAACATTTAACAATGATGCATATCATTTTAGAAGAGTAAATACCTTACCACTACAACCATAGTCACCGTCATCAACTTGCACATCCTAATTTTGACATAGTAACCTTTAATAATGATCGGAACCTGTATTGAGAACCTAGTCGCCGTCAACCACTACAACCATAAACAACACAAATAAATGATGTAACCAGCTCATACAAATTTGTGTTTTTTCTTCTCTGCGGAGCTTATACTAATATTTCTACATGCTAACAACACAACATAACATCATACTCAAATGTGCATCTGCTAATCTAACAAATATCCCCATCTCAAACAGAAAGCTGTAGATATTTTCACACATTCGATGGCCAAATCACTGTACTGAATTTAATCTAGCTCCTAAAAACATCACCTGGATAATAATTGCAACCACGACATATTTGTCCTATGATTATATGGCTAAGCAAGGACCAAACTTCTCTAGTTACTTAAATACATGCAAGCTGGTGCAACTAACTACGATAAAGGTTAGTATGAGTTTCCTAAATAAATTTAGGTTAAAAGTCAAATCAACTAAAGTTTTTTTGTTCTTGCTATACACTGGCATATGGGATCGGTAACCCACGCACTCTGCTCCAACCCAAAAAAAATAGAGAAAACAGAGCATCAATCTTGCTTTCTTTAATGCTAGAGAGATCGGTCCCAAAAGGCCTTGCTCAGGAACAAGCAAGGCATCATGTTGTGTTTCCCACAAAGACCATGAAGCATAAGCAACTAATCAGAGAAGTAGACACAAACTTGGTTACCTAGGCTCAAAATGCAGGGTTGGCGGCTACTCACCTAGGCTCGAAGTAGCTGTCTCTGTCGTCGGGTCATGGACAGTAAGGCGGGATAGATTCATCTTGGGTTCCTCTCCCTCTGTGTGGTGGCGGCCTGAGCTTCTCCTGCCGAGCGCCAAGGAGGAAGAGATCGAGCAGAATCGGTGAGTGGGTGACTTTCGTAATGCAAAATCGGTGAAACTAAAAATGCATGCTATAGTTTGAAGCAAAGAAGTAGCATACGCATTGGAGACATCATTGTTTTAATTATAGAAGTGGCATCAAATTAAAAAATACACAAAAATAATCTAAGAATATTATCATTATAGAGCAATAATTTCTGAACTTGGTGTCTATCAAAAGTAAAATAATATAAGGAAATCTCTCTACTATCACTACAACATTGCAAACCAAACCAATCAGTAGTATAACAATCAGATCGATGATAGGGGCTTTTTCCCATGATTTCCATGCAAAATAGCATCAGTAGTACATGAATTATGCATAATCATGTTTTTGTTTGTGTTTGCAATGCATGGTGTGTTATCAATAGCTTCTCTGACCAATAGGTAACAACCATCTCTAGCTGAAAATTCCATCACATATCATGCCATGGATTGAAAATCTGGTACGTTTATCCGATGAGAACACCTACAGATTATGTGCTGATACAAAGCACCACGATGGCAGCCCCAATATAAGGTGTGTGAAGGAGGAGGGGAGAGGAGAAGATCTCCAACCTCGAGCCGGCACACGAGCTGGGATAGTGCGGGTGTGGATGGCAGCAGAGCGGGCACAGAGAAACCGAACGTATGGTCTCGATGTTGTTCTTCATGCCGTCGTTGCACGCCTCCCTGCACATCACCGGCCAAAACAACCACACGCATGAACATCTAGCTCACAGTCACATAAACCTGAGAGTTGTGTATTCTCTCATAACTCAGTACAAAACATGAGTTGTGTATGAATTCTTAGGAAGATATTAAAATTGCATCAAGTAGCAGGCAGTCTATTGTATATTTTTTTTTACAGAGGTAATGTGAATATAAGATAAGATGGTAGTATAAGATATCACAAAATATGCTACAAACATGTATATTTCATGGATAGATGGAGTGGCCTGAAATTGCATGCAAGAGGTTGAGAAAAGAAGAAGAATACTTGTTAAAGAATTACTGGAACAAAGGCAAAGTCTGCGAGAATTCCCACAAAATAATGATTTTGGACATGCATACTTGGAGAGGTGTCACCACTACATCCATGAGACCACCACGGACAGAGCTACAAGAAAGTAATACAAAAAAAAATTCTTATCGATGGTCGGATGTGCACATTCTATCCATTGGTATATGTCGAAGCATGTAGTATTACTTTGACATTTAGCAAGTTGAATGGATAGTACATAACAATTAAGGCAAGTCATGTTTCCAAAAGGTGCGTGAAACTCAGATATCAGTCTATATAGCACACCACGGTAGCTAATGAGAGAGAGATCGGGAGAGCAACCTGCAACACCCAGGTCAGGTTCTACGCGGTGATCAAAGAAGTTGCGCGACAAAGTAAGCAAGCGCACCCAGCGCCACCAGTCGCTAGTCACAAGCAAACTATTATTAGGAAAGAAGAGGTGCATCACAATTGCTCATTTTCGTGTTAAGAAATTAGATTGACACCAGATGGCAAACTGTAATACATATACAAAGATCAAGTACTCTCATGATGCATAGCATCCATTAAACTAAACTATACCTTTTGAGCGCGCGCACACACACACCGCAAACTGATCTGGAACTTGGAAGTATGTTCTTTTTAAACCATAAATCTTACATGCAGCTTTAAATTTAGTAAAATTTTAGTTACATTCTTTTTAATTTTCAACACCCTGGAACCTAGATAAAATCCCCCAGTAATATCCTAATCGCATCAATTGCAAAACTACATATAGTGAATAATCAGAATCAGACATGTAGCTGAACCCAGTCCCAGTTTGCTGATCAACATAGATAAGATTCGGCTCCTGCAGTAGCCAATATCCAATTCCAAACAGAGAGAAGATTATACAGGGTCTAAACAATCTCTAAGAAAAATATTATACAGATTGATTGATTAGTACGCAAACTGTCGGTATATATAATATACCTGATCCCAACCAAACTCATTCCAGAGTAGCGACATGTTGTCTGCTATGTGGAAGGCGCCGTTCTCGTAGAAGAGGGCTAGCTCACTGCAGTAGCCGGGCCATCCCATCAGCCAGATCACCACTGGGTCCTCCTTGTGCCACCTGAATTCGAAGAAGTAGAACAGCCTCCACGAAAAAGTGGCAGATTTAAGGCATAGGATCATCATGAGAAACGCAACATGAACGGAGAGGCTGGAGGCTGCATGAGTGAGCTCACCTGGCGTCATGAGTGGTGGGGAGGCGGTAGCACTCAGTGTGGTGCCCGAGGTTGCTCACTGACGTCACAACAACGACTTTGGATAGAATCACCGCCCAAAAGGATCAAATATTCAAGTGCGGCGCATAGTTCCTTCAAGATAAAAAGAACAGCTGACTATGTGATGTTTCAAATAGTCCGTCCATAGTAGTGTACTGTGATATATTCAAGTAGTCCATCCAAAGTAGTGTACTGTGATATAAATATATAACGAATGATCACTTACTGATTAGGATCTCCTCCATAGCTAGCAATAGTATCACAAATAAATGAAAATGCCTCAAAAGCATCACTGACCATGTCACTTATTGTTCCTTGGGGCAAATTTCTGCAAGATATATTTACATATTTCATCAACCAGACATATGTCAATCTATACTTACTCGCCTAGAAGTCATGAAATTAGATAGAAATGCCATCAAAGGGTAAGCACCTATAATCAATGCAAGCGACTATAATTCCACGCTCCGCTAACCGTCTTCCAAGAAGAGCACCCCACGGCCTGTAACTAAACAGAATCATGACCATCAACTACGGAAGTCATGGAGAAAGGTGTCTTGATATGTACCTTATCTCCTCCTCTATATGGACCAGCTGGTGATAGATGTGTGGCTGTAGAGAGAGAGTTGACAGTAAACAAACCGAAAGCAATGAAAAAGGAAAACAAAGAGACTTATTACATAGGTGTATTATAAATTTTCTTGAACGGGGTATTAAATTGCCTTTCGTTTAACATTATCAAATTCCACATAATCCATGCTTTCATGGATATTATACATAGGCTGGGGGGACATTCATGCTTCCTTGAAGCACTGGTCTAATATAAAAAGAACCTTTGCTTCAGAAATATAAGTTGAAAAAAAAGAGCTGCTGATATACAATGTAAGAGTAGGACAGAGAAAATACTACACTAAATTCCTGCTCCTGTCATTTAACTAAAAAGTGAAAACCTAACCAAATATTCAATGGAATTGCTTATACTCTTCGTCCCAGCAAATCTTTCAAGTGTGTACAGAACTGCTGATGGAACGTAAGCCTATACACTACATAATCTGAACTCTTTTGGAAGGGAATTAATAAGAAATCCATAAGTTGGAAATTATTGAGTAAATAAAAGAGCACACATATTACATATATAATCTTCCCGGCAGTCTATAGGAGTTTTGTCGAACACCTACAGACAAATCTTGAGGAAGATAAGCTACCCTTCCAATCTAAATCATCGTCACACCAGCATCCACCCCTTTTCTCATCACCCAGATATTCACAACATCCATACAACCTGGGAAGTATATCGTGTAGAGGAGCTCACCCACAAATCTGCCCTACGGAGGGGCACCTCTTGCTGCTCCACCTACTGAGTCTTCATCCGAATGCGCAACCCATGCACCTCCTGCAAAGTCCAAGATGTGATTTAGGGAGGAAGAAACGCATCAGAAGATTGAGCTTAGATAGGAAAAGAAGAATGGGGGCGGAGAGGACATGGAGATGGCTTACCATGCTCATCTTGGCGTCCTCTCCGGCGGTGCGGACGTAGCACGAGCTACTCCTGTTGAGCACCGAGCGCAGCAGCGGCGTGAGCAGTGGCCTGTGCCCTTCGCTGACCTGCACCCCTCCGTTGCGCCGCGTCGTCGTCGTCGACGCCCTACTGCTGCGCATGTGCGGGCGCGTGGGTGCGGGATTGGTTGGGTCGGCGCGGGCAGGGGATTCTGGGGTTTGGGAGGGAGGGGACAAGTGGGTGGGGTGGGGTGGGGTTGGGGGCTGGATGGCCGAGGACGGGAGGGGGCGCTGGGTTTGGCGTCTTGCCGGTTCAGACGAGATGGCGGCGGGCGGCGGCAGCAGCGGGGCAGGGAGGCGGGCGGCGGGCTAGGGATCAGGTGAGAGGCGAGCAGGAGAAAGAGGAGAGGGAGAGGCGCGAGTGGCAGAGGAGACCGCCAGGTCCTCTTAGCGGAGGCGGCGGCGCGAGGGCGAGCGGGAGAGGAGGGGAACGAGAGAGAGAGAGGGAGAGGAGGCGCTCGGGAGGGGAGAGGAGGAGGCTACAGGAGCCGGCCCTTTTATACCCGTGCGAGTGAAATGATGAAAATGCCCCCGGCTGGACAGACTATTTACGAGCGGTGGCACGAAACGGGAGTAACTATTCATTCCAGCAGTAACTTTTTTTTATCCGACGGACGAGGTCGTTCCAGGGGTCGATCCGACGGCCCAATATCCATCAAGCAACCAGATCCGACGGCCAGGAATCCCAAATCGCTGAGGAGCGGGCTGAGGAGTTTCTATTCTTATCTCTTGATACCTAAATCACGTCCATTTATTTCAATGTTCCTCACCAACATCTGAAATCGGGTGCTCCTTGTCTTTCAAACATGTTCAAATGTGGTTTTATGTTACTTATTCATTTCGTTGCCTAGACCTAAATCCCCAAGGTTGGGGTTAATTGTGGTCTCTTTCCTCTTACTATTTTACGTGGACAACCTCAATCTTCTTTCCCCCAATCGCATTCACTATGTGGACTCTAGTGCTACTATCAACTGGTGTATCATGCCTATTTGTTTCACTATTTGTTACAAACAATATGAAATCAGAGGCTCGTTCTCAGTATTTAATAATGATAACATATTTTATATTCATCTAAATTCCCAATGTTGACGTCAAATGTGCCTTTTTACGTGGACAAACTCCTTCTTTCTTTTGACCAATTCACCGTGGACTAATTATTAGTATCAACTATCAACCAATGTGTTACATGTGTTTGTTGTGACGTCTGAAATTAGGTGCACCCAACCGATGCGATAAAACTTTCAATCTATTAATCTTCAATCATGGCAGACAACGAACACCATAAATAGTAAAAATTACATTCAGATCCATAGACCATCTAACGATGACTAAAAGCACTGAAGCGAGCCGAAGGAGCGCCACTGTCATTGCCCCTCTCTCGCCGGAGCCAGGCAAAACTTGTTGTAGTAGACTTTTCTTAATAACATACTTGATATTTCATTTTTTTTCATGAATATAAGCATTTATCAAATGAAAATTTACCTGTGCATTTTCAACATTGCGACTTTAGTCCTATCTTATCTATAGTTTGACACAATTTTTATACAACTCTTGGATACTGATTGAACTTAGATAACAATCTCTTGTGTTTGAACTATATTGTACTTAGATGATGAACTTCACAATAATAAGTAATAAATGGTTCTGTCATAGTATCGTGTATACTATAGAGACAATGATATAAACTCCTACCTAACAACCACACCACCCTGAAGTCGCTCCAGTCGCGGCTCGAGGGAGAAACCATAGCCGCCGCAACTACCTTCCACTGGTCCTCCTTGTCTCGCCTGTTGTAGGGCGAAGCTCGGGTTGGAAGGCGCATAGGTGTACGAAATGGTATCAGACGATGCGATGGCTTCTCCAGGCGGTAGATCATGGTGACACGATGGCTCCCAGGCGGAGCGGCAAAGCACACAGCAGCTTACACTATGGGGATCTTTTGAGGGGAGCCAGCTAGGACACGCCGCTCATCTCAGATGTGTGTGGTGGTCTGGCCTAATACCAGTTCATTAGGAAAGGGCAGCAGGTTGTTGCTTGTGGTAGTGCTATCTCATTCGAGATGTCGATTGCGGTAGCCACCGATGGGTCTTCGTGAGTGTTTGCCGCTCCAGATCGAGTACCTATTGTCGACGGCTCGTTCTCGTAAGGTTGTGTGCTATAGTCAGAAGGCTCCTTTGTGAATTTTGGTGATTCTCACTTTGACCAGTTTGCCTTCGGTTGTGAAATGCAATCAATGGACGATGGCTTGACGCAGAGGATATGTTTGTGCAACAGCGGTGGTGGGATTTTTAGCCCACGCATGTAGCTGTTGGGATTGCGGAAAAGTGATGGCGACAACACATGATTGACTCCGATTTGATGGTTCTTCTTAAGTACCTGGTCTCAAGCTCCAGTGTGAAAACCATAGGTCTGATCCGAGTGGATTATACCTGAGAAAGGCGATGTGTTTGCGTCATGACAATGTACAAGGCATTGCTTGGATATGCTTGGACTTGTTTTCTAGGGTGAAAACCTAGAATGGCCTCTGGTGGTTGGATGCGGTGATGACGGTGCTTGAGTGTCGTTCGCCTCCGAAAGGCGTTGATGTTAAAGGATATCATTGTCCATGCGGTTCCAAACATGATTTATGTGAATATAGTCATTGTTGTAGTTTGTCAATCATTGTTTTGATCACTTTGGTGATATTTCTTTTACTTCACTTAGGTAAAGTTTTGGTCCGACGTGTTTTCTGCATGTGTGCATTGGTGTTGGTTGTGTCTATTCTATGCAGAGCCCATGTGTGTGCTTATTGTGTTTGTATCTATTTTATGCTTCATTTTAGTCAATACAATCTATCCTTTGTAAAAAATAAAATGTTTTGAGACCTTTTACAGTGCATCAGATCAATATTGGCGGTTTATTTTTTTGTTTGCACGGCCTAGATATGGAAATACTACTGCAGATTTTGGGTAGTATATTTTGCGATCAGGGGCAGTTTTGGTAGTTCCTCATGCCCCGTAGCCGTCCGTCACGGCCCTGCGCGCCGCCGAGATGGAGGAGTTCGACATATCTCGTAACCACATCTCGGGCTCCTCATCCATCTAGTTCCAGCACGGGCTCCTCTTCGGCGATCCAGTTCAAACGCTGGTGGCTGGGATCCACGGTTGACTCTCCTCCTCGTAGGCAGCGCACAGCCGCCGGAGAAACCCGTGGTGAACGATGTCACGCCGACCTCCTCGTGGCCATCCCCAACCTCTCATAGGTACTGCACTAACTCCCCAGGGGCACATCAAGTGTTCGGTCCTTATTTTGTCTGCTGATTCCTAGTGCTGGCGTTCGAAAGATATTAGTGATTGGTGGCTCAGGTACTCTCCTATCTGTTGCTAGACATTGCTAATCTTCCGGCCTCTCTAATCACCCCAGGGACGGAGCTCATGTATAGAGGTTGGATGCAACTGGCACCAATGAATCTCATGTAACGAAGAAGCAGCCCCTGTAAAATTCGTTCATGAATGACCCCAAAAATCCATACGTTCAGGTGATGGAATGCACAAATCAATTCTAAACTCACCTACAATCAAAGCTTTGTTGCTTGTGTCACTGTGTGTGTTATGGAAAAATAGCCCATTATATATATATACACGGTTTCAGTCCATCCAATCACTTCATTTTCTTCTTTCTCAGCCTATCGCCCGGCCTCCAACCTAGACATTTCTGAAGTATTACTGTGCTACCTAAAATGCATGCATGATATTAGTGTTTTGTCATTGACTTGTACTTTTCCCCATGTTATTAATGTATGCAGGGTTGCAAGTCGTTCATTCAGGAAGACCTGCTCAACAATTACACTGAGCAGATGGTCAACTACTGCAGAATGGCTATGGACAGTTGTCACGAAGATGCATTTGCTACTGCGGCCTTGCTTTTGAAGGAGAAGGATCAACAAATATCAGAATTAGAGCCAAACTATACTCTCTAGCGTCAGAGTTGCATACTTCAGGGGAGAAGGCCATGTCGAATAAGATAATGCTCGCCAAGAAATTACAAGAAGGGAGATACAGATGTATTATATACTTAATACTTTTTTGGTTCGTCATGATCATATATGCTGCTAGAATTTTAATCCCCACTTTGTAAGACTAGATGTCAGCTAGAGAATTTTTTTTTGTGGGCCTGAGATCATTCATTGTTGAACTAAATGAACATATTGGATCTTGGTGGTTTTCTTGCTCTTACTGATTCATAATGCGTTGATGGTCCCAGAGAAAGCGTCTGAACATTCAGATCAATTTTGAAACATGATTGATCAATTCCATGTAATGTACGATTGGCACGGGCATGCATGGCCGCTGTGATAAGGATTAGCACCAGAGAAACTACAAGGATGTTCATTCACCTGTCGACTGTTACAAACATAAAGAGAAGATGGGCATGTAATCATGCACTAGAGAATAGGCCAGTACGCTAACAACAAGAGACAACACTGATGCATCTTCTCAATTGTAATCTCATAAAAGTGATACTGTAGTGTGTGTCTACATCTCATTCAAAGCAGAAATATAACTCTGATGATAAATGTCATAGTAAAAATCTGAATGTATAATACTTGTGTTCCCCTTGTCATCTTAGTCTGTCTACTTGACTTTCCAGGTGTTTTCCTGTACAAGATTAAATAAATTAACATGGTATCGAAACAGTGTTCAACATGTACAATATTTCTGAAAATGCATAAACTTCAAAGATCTTTTCTTCTTAGCACACACTTCGTTCTCGCTTTTAAATGTCTGCCTGACCATCGAGTCATACTCCATAAATTCATCTATCGAGATGCCTTCACCACCCATGTCGTTATCTTGTCATAAGAAACAACAATGCCCGTTACATATGTACATGAAAGAAAATACGCTAGAACTAAAACATATTAATCATAAATTGTCAAAGATTATCATCGGTAACTGAACCAAGAATCTCTGACATCCTTATTAATTTCCTGAGAAGCCTACAGTCCTAATGGGCAGAGTAATTTAACCCATTGTTTTCATGTTTATTGTTCAAGATTGCTTCTGTTCACATAGCATGGGCATACAGGCCGTACATGCACTTTCATTCCTGTGTGATATGAATGTAAATCGCATCACAGCTTCCAGGTGTGTGTTGGCTCGAATGCTTCGTAAAATATACATATGCATACTTATCCCGAACTGCATAGACACCAAAGCAACTTTATCATCTCTATTCAAAAATTCAGGTTCTGAGAAATCCTGGTTTTCAAATAACCTTATTAAGTTCTTCTAAGAAGTAACACGTTTCCCACAATATCAAACTCATAATCTGAGGTGATGGCACAGCATTCTAGTCACAATACAAACCCTTGACGCCATCATAATTTATTTCTGTTGTCACACACCTTCCACTACTACATTTGGGGCATTTGGGCTCCGCCAAAGGTGAAATTCTTTGCGTGGCTTGCAACCCATAATAGGATTTGGACGTCCGACAGGCTCGCCAGAAGGGGTTGGCAAAATTGTGGACTCTGTCCACTTTGCCAATGTGTGCAAGAAAGTGGAACACATCTTTTTTTCAAGTGTCGGTTCACCCTCAGGATTTGGAACCTTATTAAAAATTGGCTCGGTCTTCATGTGATTGACACGGCAACTTGGGGAACCTTGCACTCACTCTCGCATTGGTGGAGAAACATGTCCGGAAGCAACATCCCCAATAGAAAGGCCATGGCATCCCTCACCATGCTAGTCGGTTGCACCATCTGAAAAGAGAGAAATGCTCGTGTATTCCAACACAAATCAACTCCGGCACCGGTCATCTTCAATATCATCAAAAGGGAGGCTAGACTTTGGGTTATCGCGGGTGCGAAAAAATTGGGAAACATAATACCGGGAGAGTAATAACCTCTTTTTTGTATTGTGGTGGTGTGTAACAAACTCTATTCTCCTTCTTAAGTAATAGATGAGGCAAAGCTTATGCCTCCGTTTTGAAAAGAAAAACTATTCGATGGTAGGAAAAATGGGAAGATCTAGAAACCTCACACACACTACTAATCCAGCATCCACACGCACCCAAATCCAGCAGACTTTGTGGAATTCCTACTGCGTGCACAGCCAGCATCCACACGCACACAGATCCAGCAGCCCTTTTCATGCGTACAACTATGGCGTTTGGGGAGGATCAGAGGCGACGTACCTATGCGAGGGATCTCCACCACGACCCGCGAAGGAACCGATCTCCGGCGCTGTCCGAACATCGTGCGACTGAGAGAGGGCCGCCGGGCGGCGCGGGGCGGCTGCGCCGTTGAAAATCTTGGGGCCCAGTCCAAGATACTGCGGCGGCGACGGTAGAGCGGGAGAAGGAGCGGCCACCCCTGTGCGACTCAGGCGACGGCCGCCGGGCAGCTAGGCGTCGGCAGAAAATGAAGAACTCTGTGAGAATGAGAAGGGAAACCTATGAACTAAGATAGGGACAATTCTTTTTTCCAGGTGTTATTACTTACGTTATTAGTCATTGCAATTACTCATATTATTAATCAATAAAATTATCATTAAAAAGGACTAATCTACCCTAACAGCCAATTACCAAAATGTCCTCAAGAGAAAAAAATCAGGGATCAATAATGACCGTTGGGTCAATTATATACTACCCACTATTTACAGGAGTATGATGCACAGTAAAAAGTCTCGATATTTTGTGCATCACTCGATGCAGATGCCGAGGACGTTTCCCTCTTTTCTAGTACTTTTTTATCAATAAGCATGTTATTCTCATGAAAAACATCATCTGCACACAAACATGTTACTGTGTTTGTTCCTTGATGTTCGGATATGAGAAAGACAAGTCATGCACGTGAGAAGTTCCCCACAAAAGAAAATGTACGTGCACGATTAATGCAAAATGTTGTAAACTTATATGCGACATATTTTCTAGGTGCAATGCATATGAACAAAATCCTTTTGGCGTCCCCGCAAAAAACCAATGCTTTTGGGATATTAATACTCGTGCGAACGTCTCCTAGCTAGCATGCGGAAATATATTGCTTTCCGCAGCACCCCCAAGCACCAAACAGATGTCTTTTTGTTGAGATGAGTAGCGATGACTTCGGTTGAAGCACATGAGAGAGAGAGAGAGAGAGAGAGACTTGATCCTTTGCTGATGGGAATGAGAGGGATCAGAAACTAAATGGGCTCGTCCAGAATGTGTGGGGGATAAAACTTACAGTCAAGCCTAGTGTTTTAGCCCAGAACTTCACGCCAAGAACAGAGATCCTGGGTTGGAGTCCCAGTCACATCAAGTGGATCAAGAGCCCAGAGTACTACGGCCGAGACCGGTAGCTGCACGTGCTTGGTTGCCTGTGAGGAAGTTTCGGTCCAAAATGCAAACCTTATTTCTCTTGGTTGCATTCGCTACTGATATGTAGTGCTGTTCTCTGCAAAAGTAGTTGATTTAGACCATACCGTCGTCTTGTTCTTTAGCTGCGAGCCAGACTGAAGGAACATTTTTTAATTCTTTAAATGAACAATTTTTTAATTTGCGCACGTCTTTTAAAACTCCCGAACAAAAATGAAAACGTGAACACTTTTTAGAATTTTCGAACAATTCTTTAAATGAAAACATTTATTGAAACTCCCAACAAAATTTGAAAACATGAATATTTTTTGAAATTGGTAAACTAATTTTGAAATGGGAATATTTCATGAAACTCTCAAAGAAAATTTAAAAACGTGATTTTTTTGAACTTATGTATATTTTTTTGAAAAGTGAACATTTTTTGTAATATGCGTATATTTTTTTAGAAAATGAGGAACATTTTTCTAATTTGTGGACAAAAATTACTAACAAAGAACATTGTTTGACATTCTCAACATTTTCCGAATTTTAGAAAAGAATTTGAAAATCTGAAGAACAAACAGGAAATAGAAAGGAAGAAAAAGGACTGTCAATCATTAGAAAATAAAGAAGACAACATAATCAAACATCGATACAGCGAGCAAGCGAGCGTCACTTGGTTTGCTTACCACAAATAGAAGAAACGGCTGGCCTGATATATTTTTTCTATAAACTTAGTCAAAATTAACAAAGGTTGACTTTGATCAAATTTTATATGCATACTAAAAAGAAACGGAGTGAGCACAGAGCTCGCTATAATCGAGATAGGCAGAGCCTAATCCATTCATAGGGCGGCGAATAGTGGTAAATCGCACACCCCCTAGTCGCCTCGTCCTCTATGGGCCACCCCATTCATGTTTGTTTCCTCACCAGGTTTCTCCTCTTGATCATTTTTTTTATTTTTTCCTCTGATTTTTCTTCAGGTATTTATTTTTCCCTTTTTATTTCATGGTTTTTTATATTACCCAAGTTACACAGTTTTTAAAAGTTCGTAGAAAATCATGGTCAATTTTGTGAATGCTTTTGAAAATCACTTAAAATTTTCAAATTTTAAATATTTTGAAAATACTTCTTTAAATCTTGAATATTTTTTCAAACTGACAAATATTTTTTTGAATTCATGAACATTTTTAAAGTACACAAAAAAATAATGTCTGAACAATTATTCCAGGCAGAGCACCACATCCTTATGCATCTATTTCACATGTTTGGTGTAGCTGGTATGAACCGGGAAGAGTATTTGAAATTTTGCAATGATATTCGAAATTCATGATAATGTTTGAGATTTTGAACATTTTTAAAAGTCACAAACATTTTTTTAATTGTGAAAAATTTTCAAAATCACAAACTTTTTTTGAATTCATGAACAGTTTTTAAAATTTATGAACCCATGAACATTTCATTGAATTCGTGATTTTTTTAAAATTCCGAAACATTTTTTTCAATTCACATAATTTTTGGAAATCCGGAAACATTTTTCAAATTGGCGAACATTTTTGTAATCTAGGAAAAGTTTAAAATTCGCGAATCTTCCTAGAAATTGAGAACATCCTTTATCCGGTACATTTTTGAAAGAATAAAAAAAGAAATATAAACAGAAATGAAAAAGAAAACAGGGGCGCCCGCCCCGCAGTGGGCTGGCCCAAAGCTCGCTCGTGGGTGGGTATTGCTCGCTATCCTCTCACCCATGCGGGGAATAGGAGCTCCCCCATCAAGACATAGTGGCCGTTCCCAATCTCGCTCTCGCTTGTCTCCGGCCCAAGTGCCGCTCCTCCTCCGCCGTCGACGCCGGCGCCGGAGGATGACTCCCCCGCGCCTAATCGAGCCGCTCCTCCCCCTCCTCCTCCTTGGCCCGCAACTAGTAATACGATCGATGTATGGGTCGCCAAGATCAACGCCGACTGCTCCCATTCCTTTCCTTTAGGTGCGCGTTCTCGTTCTCCAGCAAATCTACTACTGTAGTAAAACTATACTGGTAGTACTACAAACATAATATAACAGGACTGATCTGTTCCCAGCATCCTGCTAGCCAGGTCCTTTCCCCCCAGTTCCTTTGTGGAAATCATAGAGGCAATTATATGCCTGGATCTGATAAACTAACACTATCTACTACTAGATCGGCTGAAATTCAGACTGTTGTAGTATACTTCATTAACTGATTAGCAAAGTTGATAGATTGATTTCATGTTTGATGTTCCTGTTGGATGGCAATATAACAATGCTAAAATTTGACGTCTACTCGTAACGGAGGTAATCAACTAGTAGTTTTCTGGCATCCGGCCAGGTTAATACTCACCATGTTTTGATGAAGTATACTAATTGCAGAACTATATGAAAACATCCTTTTGGACAGTGTTAGCCTCCGCCATGATTTATATTACTCCCTCCGATCCAAGTTAATTGACGCACACATAGTTGTACTATCTGTGCGTCAATTAACTTGGATTGGAGGGAATACTATTATTGTGGGCACTAATGCATTGAAGTGATTCTCAATTGTGTTTCGTCATGATATAGTTACTGAGGGTAAACACTATCTGTCAGCTTCATTGAGATATTCCTATTGTTTTTTTAGTGCTCCAAAGAAGGGATGGCTGCTTTTTTTCGGGAGAAGTATTCATAAAATTCTTTTCCAAGATTTTACATTGTCTTTCTTCTTGATTTTCCAGGGTCATGTAAAATAGCATCGAGACACAATTTAAGAAGCATACAAGTGGGCCACGGTGCTTATCCAATATGCATTAAACAGATTTTACTACGCTCGTCGGTTCCATACCAGGAAATCCTTTTAGCAAAGTGACATTGGTATCGATGTTGATGCTCATATTGCTATTCTGACAGGAATTTATCCAAGAACAGGATGGCTGATTGAGTATATTCCGATGCTCTACAGATATGTTCAGTAATTTCCCTTTAAGTGCGTACTTGTTAGATTCAGTATTCTCAGTATCACATTAGTTTTGGTGATGGTGTTCATATTATTAGGTGAGCAGAGAGTACAACAAAGAGGAAGCGTCCTTTGTTTTGTAAAGAAGGAAATACCAATGCTCAGTCATCCAGAAATTCCAATGGTATGTTCAAGCTTAGTTTAATTACTTAGTTCTTCGTTCTTGATTTGTTACAATCCTACAAGATAGCACTCAAACAACTTTATAAAAATGATACTAGGCGGCATTACTCAATCAGTTCCACAAAACCGATTGTGCTTCTATACTTTTGTTTCATGTACCACATGTACATTATATCCGCAGTCGGTCATTTATACCTTGCATGGAACAGTAAAACATTGATGATGGTATTCATATTATTAGGTGAACGGACAGTATCATATTAATCTTGATGATGGTATTCATTTTTTTAAACGGTCACCAGGGGGAGAGATTCCCCACCTAAATATATTTCAAAAAGAAACTGATCCGGTTTATAAGGAAAACCGGATCGAAAACCAAACATGATGGACCAGTTTATAAGGAAAACCAAACAAAAAGCCACACAAGCAACGAAGCCTCATCGTCCACACAACACAAGGCTACGTACAGTCACCTCAACACACGCCCCCAAGTCCAGAGCCGCTGCTCCGACAACCACCGCTCGCACGCGAGCCACAACGCCGCATGGCACGGACACCCTATAGGCCTAGCTACAAGAGAAACCCGTCCGCCGACCACGAACATTGTGCCAAAAATCCAGGGCCGCCGCCCTGACATACCAGTCAAACCGATCCCACTGATCACGTCGACCGGGTCGGCGCACTCGCAACCCTCGCAGCACAAGAACGACACCCACACAAAGCAAAGGCACGACCCTGCCCCATAGAGTCGTGAATGCATTGCAATCCGAGGCCGCCGACTCGGCATACATCCACCGTCCGGAGTCGCTGCTCCGGCATCCACCAAACCTTAGCCGCACGAGAACACCACCATCGTAGACCAAGAGCTCCTCTCAACCGAGACCATCCATGATGCCTGAATTCATATTATTAGGTGAACGGACAGTATCATATTAATCTTGATGATGGTATTCATATTATTAGGTGAACGGTGAGTACTTTGAGGAGCAGACTTTGCTTTGTTTTGAAAAAAGGGTTTCCCCCCGCTTTGTATTACAAAGCAACCATCCGATACAACCAACGATAGGTGCTGGGGCGGAAGCAGCAAAATCACGCCCAAAAGAAAAGAAAGAGAAAAAAGGAAAGAAACACATGCCGATAACGGCGGATCGACAAAAACGACGAAGCCTCACGACCGCTGCGTCCATCGGAAATCGACCCCCAAGCTCCGAGACTACGAAGCGCCGGTACCAATCAACACCTC
The DNA here is from genome assembly GCF_002162155.2 of Triticum dicoccoides. Classification (NCBI taxonomy): domain Eukaryota; kingdom Viridiplantae; phylum Streptophyta; class Magnoliopsida; order Poales; family Poaceae; genus Triticum; species Triticum dicoccoides. The sequence continues at coordinate 28,947,371 of NC_041380.1, forward strand.
CAAGAAGGGACGCGACGATGATGACGCTGCTGCCAAGGGTTTCCCCCGGTACACGGTGAGGAGAGAGGAAGGGTAGCCCCGATGCCCTCCAGGAAGGTCCGGTGGTACCCTCAGGCGCCACCGCGTCAGTGTCGGCCAAGCCAACAGGGATTCCTTCCCGATCCCATCCTCCACCTCAGGCACTCCGGAGCTCGCCACCAAACCGACCAACACCCTGCGCCAATATGGACACGAAGCTTCCCACGCTGTCTCACCACGGCACTGCGAAGATGGCCTGCACAACAAAGAAGGGGAGCCGGGACTAGGGCAGCAACACCGGCAGCATACTGGAGGGCCCCACCTCCACCATCCATGACAGTAGCCGAAAGGACGCAAGGCAGGAGCCTACCGGGCCCGTGGCCCCACAGGCCTGGTCGGGCCCTCAGAGGCCCGGACAGCTCCCGCCTTCGCGCCGCAGCTGGCACGCCGTCGGCGTCGCTGCCCCCCGTCCGAGCTGCTCCTCCTCCTCACCACACAGACGACGACGAAGCCATGCCGGGGGCCAGCCCGCTAGGACCCAGATGGGGCCCGCGGGCCTCGATCTGGGCCGAGGAGCGCCACCGGCCAACCTGCGCCACCACGTCGTCTCGCCACCAAGGGGCTGCACCACCACCGCGCGAACCGCCGGCCACCGATGCCGGGGCGCCGGGCCATCATCAAGCCGAGGAGCACCGCCCCCATGCCCCGGGCAGGGAGCTGTGCGCACGGGGACAAGCGGACCCCGCCGCCGCCAACACCACCCGGCCAGCGCCGGGGGCGCCTGTCGGCGGCGACAGGGAGGGAAGGGGGGGGGCTCGCGCCGCCCCGGCCACCTCCCGGGGAGGCGGCACGGAGCGGAACCGGGGGAAGGGAGA
>NC_041380.1:28948727-28952917 GCF_002162155.2 Triticum dicoccoides
GAACCCTTTGCTTTGTTTTGCAAGGATGGAAATGCCGATGTTCAGTCATTCTGAATATATATATTCCAGTGGTATGTTCAAGCTTAGTGCAACTGCTTTCTTCTTTGTTGTTAATTTGTTACAACTGTATAAAATAGCACTCAAACAACTTTTAAAAAATGGCACTAGTGTAGTTTATAAGGATGTAATTGCACTCGGTCATGTACCACCTGATTGTGCTTTTATATTTTTGCTTCATGTACCACCTGTGCATTACATCCTCACTCGGTCATTTATACCTTACGTGGAACAATGAAATCTTTTTACCGCACATGTCATTGCCCAAGTTCAAGTTTATAGTCATGTCGTTTGCCATGACTTTTGTGCTTACGTATATAACAGTTAAAGTAAATGCTTAGAATTGAGAAGGGCGTTTTGGCTATTGGGCTCAGATGAGCCCGAGCATGAACAGTATTAAAAGTAGCAAACAAAAAAAATTGAATTGTGTCTGGTGAAAGATGCCTGAGTGCATTATGTTTGTGCTAAATTCGGTGAAATTTGAACATTCAAGTAGCTCGAGTGTAGTTCTAATCTTAGCTAACCCTATAAATAAGGAGGGGTGGGGTGAGTGTGGACGTCCTGCACGCAGCGGCATTTGCGCGCAGATATCTGGCCACACGCTGTGTCGAGTAATAATTGGGGGGGCGGGGGGGTGAGCATACATCGTTATATACAAAGGAATACTGTGGCCACGCTACCTACGTGGGGCTCGTTCCGTGCGGTACGTGTCTGACTTAAGCACCAGGCATGCAGGACCGTACTGTTTTTACCACGTGGGCCTGATTTGGTTTTCTAGATGTGTGTGATGTGCCGGACCTGCTTGATGATTCCGTCTGGATTGCTGGTTCTCCGTGCTGCATTCTCTCTCTGTTCATGATGACCGGAGTTGATTCAAAGCCTGTGTCTTGCTGATTGCCCCGGTCTTGATGAACTTCTCCGCTCATTGATCTGATTCAAAGCCTGTCCGTCGACATGTGCCGTGTGGTTAGGCAAAGTGTGGGGAGGTTGTGAGAGCGTAGAGATACCTTGCTATGCGGCGTCGCCAGGAGAGGCTGGGGAAAACCTTCAGTGTGGGGGATGTACCTTGCTGTGCGCCGGGAGATGCGGTTTGCAATGGAGCTTGTTTCATCTACAGTGTCGTGGGGGATGTACTGCATTCAATATGTGCGCAGCTAGACTGATGGGGTGGTTGGCTTTAACACATACGCGTGTGAAAGCTCCGGTGCATGGCCACTTGCGTGGACGCCAGTGCATGGCTAGCTCTGCACACGTCGGTGATTGAAGCATGAGTCAGAGCATACTGTCAGCCTGGAGCTTGTCCTTGTTTGAGTCAGAGTGTGTCTCTAAATACACATATATGTTGCGGCAAGAAGTCTAGTGCCCACCTATACTCTGAGTAGCATGTTAACTTGTGTCAATCGCGAAGGACCTCTCGCCGTCGATGCCGCGCGTGTAGATGCCGCTGCGTCCAGACCTGCGTTTCTCGGGGTGGGGGTCTATTTATAGTGCTAGTCGTGAAAGGGGTAAGGGCATCTACAATGCAAAAGCGCTTATTTGGACGCTTAGGCAATAAAAAGAATTAATTAAAGAAGTGGCGTTGCTGTAGGAGTCCGTCTCCTCAACGCATGGGCGCCTGGTCGAGCGCTAATGCAATGGGTTTCTCGTAGAGAAAAAGGGGCAGCGCTCGTTAAACAACTCAGACGAAAGGAAAAAAAAGAACGAAGCGCCCGATGGCAGCCCTGGCATCGACACTAGCACTAATCCTTCGATCGACCAGGATTGGACCATAACGGCCAGGAAGTGAATCCTAGCGCCTGTCATTAGCGCCGGCGTTGTACATGCCCTAAGTAGGAAAGAGATACAAGGCCAAAGGCCCGTGGTTGCACACAGGCAGTTACTGGATGTCCAGTGGGTGTCGGACGTTCGGTGGCTCGGGAGGGTCTGGACATCCGATGCGCGTCGGACTTCCCGAGACACTCAACTGAGCCGGAATTATGTTTGCATTTCTGTCGGGTGGTTTTCTTCTTAAGTTCCACCCACTGGGTGCATTGTGACTTGGCATGTGCACGACTCGTTTTCCTTTGTTTCTTACCAAAAACATCGAAGTTGGTTCGGTCCCTAAGGCCTACTCCTTATCTAAGGGGAATGAGCCAAAAAAAAAAGCATATCAAATCGAATTGAGCAAATGTACCTAATCAAATGAAACTTAAGTAGCACCACCACCTGTTGAACTTAAAGTATTACACATCATTCGACATTCCGAGGCTAATTTAAAGCATTGCTGGTCTAGCGCACCCTTCACATTTTTTGCAAGGATGCGAGCCCCGCCTAGCGCCTCCTCCTCGCTGAGGCATGATGGGTCATCACCCGGGGTGGTGAGCGCCCACATGGGTTGATGTGTCAACTGCGTGGGCTGAATTCGACACTTGATGAATTCGACACGATCCCCCTTCTCGAGAGCCTTGGCTCACCAAGGTTGAGATCATAGGCTCTAGAGCCCTGGCCTCTTTCAGGTCTTCTTGAGAAGGGATCTCCCCGAGGACCTAACAACGGCTGGCTCCCTGGTGTTGAACGTTGGCATGGGCTTGGGTTAGCAAATTAGAACCATAGGTGGTGCCAACACTTGTTTAAGGGGCGACGATCCACGACACCTGTGATGCTCCCTTGATGCTCCTCCTAGTGAAGCAAGCTCGCCTGGCATGAGAGAGCTCTTCCTTGGATAAGTAGGGCTTGGCGAAAAACGGAGCTTTCCACAAAAGCAAAGTACGACTCGACCCCCAAGAAGCCTTCACATAACGCGGTGAACCCGACCACGACCCTTTTGGAATTTAGATGGTGGAGCGCCATCTCATACTACTAGATCAACCCACGAAGGAGCGGTGGGCTGGAGACGCCCAACCCTTGCAGCCTCTCCATCTCATCGAGGAAGGAGGAACGTCTCCAAACAAGGGGCTCTCTCAGAACCCCTCTCTCCTTGATGGAGGTCGCCTCCACAACCCGCGGTTTTAGAGTATTCTTCCTCGTCTATGACGTCCTCCTCCTCCGCTTCTTCTTTTCCTCCGCCGGTGTCGGTGAGTTCATTGTTGGGCGCCACCCCACGTGCCCATTAGCTACTGCCCATGCCTTGAGCTTATAAGGCGATGGAATTGCATTACTATCCCCTCAATTCGGGCGGTATCGACGAAACTCGCAGGGCGGAGCTTGGGGACAAAGGGGAAGAAGGCTCCATGCAAGCTCGAGGTGAGCCACAGAGATCCCTGGTGGTGGCACTCGAGTGGGAAGGACGTGACGGAGCAGATACAAGTTCATATGGGGGAAGCTAGGGAAGTGATGGGACGAAACATACCATTTCTTCTCGACCCCCCCTCCCTTAATTAAAGCGGGGAGGGTCAAAATGGTTACATGCCCAAGACGTCCTCACGACGTAGCCAGCCCAAGCGTCGACGTGACAAGATGTGTCAATAGCCCTTCGACTCTCTGTCCTGCTAATGCCATCAATGCCATTTCCCTCCTCGTGGAATTGAAATGAACCCCACCAATAGTGCGAGGTGTTTGGAGGCTAAACCTCTAGAAGACCGTGCGTCATGGGGGAGGGGGGCACCTTTCCTTTGATCATGGCAGCAGAGCTCGAGGAGTTAGGATGCCACCATTTGACGGAGCACCACAGAGGGAGCAAGATGACAACAAGTCCTATTGCGTCCTGCCTAGGACCGCGGAGGGACAAGTAGACACTTGGGGGCTACTAATGAGGAATCCAAAGACCAAGGTGCCCCTGCCCCTACCCTTGAAGGATGTGCGACCATGTTACTAGGATTCTATGGCACCCCGAGATCCCTCTCTCGAACGATCAAAGGGAGAGATTTTGTGACCCGAACTCGACCGGCTATACAAGGCGGGTTAGGGACCCCCACGGGGGAAGGTAGAGAAACCCTAGGGCTTACTTGCTTTCCAAGAACCCCTCACTTGGCCTCCAAGGAATTAGGATTTTAATATCTAAGATCTTGTCGGCGATCCTCGAGATCTTCGGCGACCACCATAATGCAAGAGATAACAAGACAGGAGTAGGGTCTTACCTCCCCATGTAGGGCCTGAACCTGGGTAAACCCGTCACGTCTTTGCCTTACTATTTCAATCCACCGTGTGGTCGCCAT
>NC_041380.1:28953348-28970890 GCF_002162155.2 Triticum dicoccoides
GCCCATAGCCCAAGGCCCACTCGCCCAGGCTCGCCAAGCCTCGACCCCTACAGGACCGGGAAGTCCTCCTCCCCCAACACACCACCGCCGCCGACTTCGATGTGGACCTCGGTTTTGTAACCCGACTCTGTTGTAGCCCCGCCTAAATTGTCTTTGCCGAGAGAGTATCTGGTGCATCGGTGCTTGTGGTGCTACCTGTGCACCGGGTGTCGTAGTGCGTTTAAAAATGTTTAAAACTGAAAAAAATATAGTACATTGCCACAACACTGGTCTATGTTGTCACAAAAATCCAACTCAAAATTCAAAACATTGCACGAGATACAAAAAATGGGAAATTTGGCAACAATGTGATAATGGACCAAATCTAAAGCCCAACTTATGTTATGTACTCCCTCTGTAAAGAATCATAAGAGAGTGATCTAAAAGCTTTTATATTTCTTTATAGAGGGAGTACTATTTAGTGTCAATTTTTGTACCTCGAGCAATGTTTCAAATTTAGAGTTGAAATTTTACGACAACACAGACACTACACCACGACACCACATTCCCTACAGACGTGTGTTGGGAAAAGTACAACATACCATCAGACTGTCGGTCGGGAAAACTTGTATCAGACTGTCGGTTGGCAATACAAACATGTAGCATCTAATTGTCAGTCGGGAATACTTTACTATCCCACGTCACATTATCGGTCGGGAACGCTTCACTTCCCCTTGGATTGTTGGTCCGCAATGAACGCCGACCGATTGTCTGTGGGTACTGGGCCGGCCAGGTGGCTGCGCGCGCGGGGGGGGGGGGTGTGAAAACTTGGCGCGGAAACAACCCACTACGCGAAAAATCCCTCCTTTTCTCGTCCTGCCTCCACCCCGTTCCACAGACTGCCCCCAAATCTCGTTCTGCCTCCAAACCTAAGGGGCTGTTTGGTTTGCAGCCCTCGTCCGCCACGCCAAAATATTGGCGTTGACCTGAGCACCAACACCTGTTTGGATCAGTACCAATTAATTGGCTTGCCCCAGGCTCGTTCACTTCCCCAGTTCATTCTGCGTCCAATTTATTGGCGAGTTCGTGGCGGCCGATTCCTCCGCCAACTTTTTGGCGAGCCAATGGTTGGCGTGGCCGTCACAGGCACAAACCAAACGTACCCTAAATCCTCCACCACCGCCGCCGCCGCCGCTCGAGCCCTCTCTCGCCGCTCGTGCTCTCTCCCCGTCCGGCTACGTGCTCTCCTGGCGGCGAGTCTGTAGCCCCCTCTCCCGCTTGTTCTCCAGTGTCTCCACCGCCGACCCCACACCATCCTGCCACGGCCACGCGCTCCACTGCTGTTCCCCGGCTAGTGCTCTCTCCGGCCAGCCACCACGCGTAAGCTTCCAGCGAGGCTGACGCCACCCTGCCTGGCCCGTACTCCCCATTCTCCACCGTCGTATCCACCATTGCCATCGAAGTAGTACAGAAGAGATCTTGGCGCCGGCGAGAGGGGGCTCGGGATAGGGCTAGTGAGGGGCTTTGGATATAGAGGAGAAAAGATGCCCTCGGTTCCTCCCCTTTCGGCCTTCCCCGGCCGGATCTGCTCCCCTTCATCCACCCCGCCTGAATCCCCGAGCTCCTCCCTCAGGTAGTTCCTCTGCTCACCTCTCTTCCCCTGCTTGTGCTGCTGCCTACTTGCTGCTTGCTACTACTGCGTGACCGTGTGCCTGCTTGCTGCTTGCTACTGCTCCTGTGGTGCTTGTTGCTTGTGTGGTTGTGGTGTGCTAGCTGATTTTCTGCTGCGTGTGCTTGCTGTGGTGTGCGGTGTGCTGCTAGCCAAGGTTGTGCTGCTGAATGTTGATGTTCTACTGCCTACTGATTGGTGATTAATCCAATTTCTTCCTTGGAAATAGCATTAGGCAGTATACATGTCAATAGGTTCTCCCCTTGAAAACTGAAACTTTGCTACGAATTGTAATTCTGTTAAACCTTGTAAGCAATGAACTGTACATTATCTGAGACAACTTTATATGAAGAGAATAACAAAAATATTTTGTATACCACCAACAGGTAAGAAGTGGCATTGAGCTAAACATACTTAATAAGAGGAGAATATAGACACTGATTTATCTCTAGACATGGTTCAGTCTTGCTGTTACACTCAAATGTTTGTAAACAAAACTTTTTCTTCGGGACAGGTGAAAAATAATGTGTTCTTTTCAGAAGAGTACAGATGAAATTGTGTTGCTGTAAACAAATAAGGCGGACCATCTAATACAACATTGTTTCACAATATGTGGTTTTGGAATGATTATTCCATTTTTTCTTATGAGACCTGGGTAACAAGATAAAAGTTTCTTAGATGGTATACTATTCTGTTGATTCTTTTCCCTTCATCTTTTACATTTTACGATGCTATTTACTGCTTAGCAAATGCTTTTGCCGCTACTGTTCTTAATCATCCGAGTTCTTAGTCCTTTCATTTATGTAGGAATGTCTGAAGAGAGTTATCCCCTATGGGCACATGGATATTGCATAATCAGTCTTTTCAAGGGAATAATTTGCCTAAAGAAGGTGAAGCAATCAGCTAAGCAATGAAACTGGAGTCAAGTAAAGTGAAATATTCCAGTGGCAATCAAGAGGTGAATCGTTAACATTCTGAAGGAGACAAGTCATCCACCCATCCAACAGAAAGTGTAGACAGTTTAAAGCTAACAGCACTTGATCTGGGCAATAACAGCGCATCAGTTTCATCTAGTTCTGACATAAGAAGGTAACGCACTTCTATGTTCCACTGTACATCTACTTTTACATGTATGTCTCAATCACTATGTTTCTAGTCTTCACTGTGTAGGTATATGTCTCTTGCAAGTGTGCTATTTATTGCAGTGGCATACTCGTGGATGCTTCTACTATGCGCACCTTTTTTTTAGGGGAAAAAAATGCCTATATTGCTTGTCTATGCGCACCTTGCTTTGACTGACTTTATTGCTTGTCTATCTAAGGCCTATATATAATTGTCGGCGTATACTCCCTCCGTTCGAAATTACTTGTCGCGAAAATGGATGTATTTAGACATATTTTAGTTCTAGATACATCGGTTTTCAAGACAAGTAATTCCGAACGGAGGGAGTATTATCAAATAGTGTTAGGCACATTTGCTTACCTATTTAAGACAACATGGATTCTTTTTTATTACTGCTCTGTTTTATAAAAACTGGCCGTTTGTTTTCTATTTTTATCTTGGCACATATGTTGTCTCCTTGGTTGACTGTTTATTTAGCCTGGTTGACTGTTTCTAGCAACGCTGGAAAAAAACTGCTTTTAGCACATGGGTATGTCGTGTGTTTATGATGATAAAGCAGCCAATATTAATTTGTAAATGTCATGAGCGATAATTTCATGTTTTTAACTTTTGGACGGCAATACAAATTGCACCTCGCTCACGCTGGTGCTATTACGTGTGCCAACCGGACTACTGCTTTTTTTTCCTTAATCGTGTTTGGCTCCCGTCGGACTACACACTTTTTTCCCTATGATTGTAATCGTGTTTGGCTCCAGCGTAAACATATATCTGTTTGTACGTGACAGATTGTACCCAATAGATGTTCTACGTAACTTTGTTCATCTCTTTAGCTCAGCCGTTATAATTAAAATCAATGGATACTATCTTTTTTAGCATTTGTGGATTAAGGTGATGGCTCGTTCTTCTTCTATTTTAATTATATAATCGATACCTACACCTCTACATTTCCAATTGCGGTCTGGAGATTCAAATTTAGATATGAAAACTATATGGGGTTTTCAATTCTTCGGGAATGTTACTACATATATTTTTACATGTTTCTCTCTGAGGCTAATTTCAATTTCACACCATCCTGGGTGGTACTGTGCGTGTAGTACATGCTCTGCTTCATCTTCTTTTTGCTCAAACCTCCATCTGTCAAGTTCTATCGCGAAAAAAAAACAGCTACATAGATATCACCGGTAGGGGCCTGACAAAATGTTACATATCTCAGTTTTGTCATTTAAACCCATTTGATGTCTCTATCTTCATAACTCTGTCTTGCTCTACCTTCAGATAGCCATAAACATTCAGTTCAGAGCTGGATATTGTTTGCTGCTATAATCATACCTACAACACAGTTCTACATTTCTAATTGCAGTCTGGATATTCATATTCAGATATGAAAATATATGCTCTTGTTTGCAGCCCAATGCAGAAAGATACCAAGGGTGCCTCCTTCCCCGCTAGTGATAATGAATTCTCTTCAGTTGAAGGCAGCTTAGAGAAAATATCATGCTCTCCAGCTATGGTGTGGAATATTAACTTGGGATTTTGACTTGCAGATATTCAAGCCGGAGGATGTGGCGATGGGAATATGGATCAATGAGATGAAGAAGGAAGGCTTTGATGTCAAGTACAGAATGATGGAAGGATCTTGGTGGGTATCTAGTTGCCCACTACCAGGAGCCAATGTAGATGATGTGCGTCTAGGGCAAATTCCAGAAAACAAAGCGACATATTTTTTGCTCTCAAACAATGAACCATAATGTTTGCTCTAGTTAATTAATTAAATTAGTTTATGTAAAATTTGGATGTGAAAAGTAATGAATGTGTGTTATTATTGTTTGCTTTTTGGTTAACGACATGCACGTTACTGTAATGAATTTTCTAAGTTGATTGATATTCCGTTGATAACATGAAATCTAGCTATATGGGAGGGCTAATGCTAGGCCCACCAGAATGTTGGCTGGGAAAGAATGCCCTGTGTGATAGTTGGTTGGGACAGGCCCATAGCAGCCCCAACGGATTGTTGGTCGGGAAAGAATATTGTGTCAGATAGTCGGTCGGGAAAGGCCCATCACAGCCCCAACGGATTGTTGGTTGGGAAAGAATACCGTGTCAGATAGTTGGTCGGGAAAGGCCCATGGCAGCCCCAACGGATTGTTGGTTAGGAAAGAATACTGTGTCAGATAGTCGATCGGGAAAGGCCCATGGCAGCCCCAACGGACTGTTGGTCGGGAAAGGCCCATAGCAGGCCCAACAGAATGTTGGTCGGGAAAGATACATCATAGCTGACAACCAGTCGGTCGGGAAAGATATGTCGGTCGGGAAAGGGTTTCCCCGTCTGGACTTTCCCCAACAGACAGGGTCAGTCGGCAATAGGCTTTCCCGACCGACTGTCTATCGGCGTAACATGTATTCCCGACCAACCTGGCTGTCGGGGATGTAGTGTTGTGGTGTAGTGAGACTAATGTTGTGTGAATGTGCTATTTTTTCAAAAAAATCCAAACATTTCTAAACGCGCTACTTTGTTTGGTGCACTAGTAGCACCACAAACATCGGTGCGCCAGATACTTTCCTTGTCTTTGCCTGCCCGCGGCGCCACCCAAGGACCACACGCGCACCGACGAGATGAAATAAGGTCCCACGCTCCTCTCCATCATGTCACACAATAAAAAGATGCACATAGATAGATACATGGTCTAAATCATCCAAAGAGTGAGATGGAACAAGATAGTTCTTCCCCAAATCCTAGGACAACGAGGGCTTGAATCCATAGAAGGATATTCCCTAAGAAGAGGTCTTGAAGCCCTGAGGATCTTCTCAAATGAAGTGTCTCTTTCTCTCTCTCAAGAGGAGTCCCACAAGGGAAGAGATACATAAGCTAAGCTCTAGCGTAGTTCTAATCTTAGCTAACCCTAGAAATAAGGAGGTAAGGTGGAGGGGGGGGGTCTATTTATAGTGCTAGTCGCGAAGGGGAAGTGGGAGAGAGATACAAAGTCAAAGGCCCGTGGCTGCACACAGGCAGTTACTGGATGTTCGGTGGGTGTCGGACGTTCGATGGCTCGGGAGGGTCCAGGCATCCGGTGCGCGTCGGGCTTCCGCCAGTTTGCTTCTGGTCATGTGACGCCGGATTTTTGGGAGATGTCGGACTTTTGGCGGCTGGGACTGATCGGACGTCTGGCCGTTGTAGCACTCAACTGCTGGCCTTTTGGTCGGCTGGGCGTGGTCGCGTCGAACATATGTTGACTTTTTTATCTATCTACGTGTAGAGAAGATGATTCACCTTTATGTATGTGAAGTAGATGTGACACGTGTCACCTGTCAAACGGGCTTGAATCCATAGAGCACAGATCTACACGGCCTCCAGCTCCAAGTCCCCGTGAGCCGTGAGGACCATGGCAAGCCAGCCCTCCTCCACCACCGCCGACTCCATTCCAGACGAGGCCCTTTCGCTAATCCTGCTCCGCCTCCCGTCGGCGGCGTCCCTCTTGCGCGCCGCGTTAGTCTCCCGGTCCTGGTGCCGCATCACCTCGGAAGGCAGTTTCATCAAAGACTTCCGCAGGCACCACCCTTCGTCGCCGCTCCTCGGCTTCTTCGCCCCCAACCTCTACTTTGAGTTTGAGACCGCCTGCTCAGTCCTCGAATCCCCTGAGCACGCCGCCCCGCTATGCCAGGCCGATACCGCTCTCGCACGCTTTGAGAGGGATCAGCGCGTCCAGGATTGCCGCAATGGTCGGCTCCTCCTCTCCAGAGATGGCAATAATCTGTGCATCTACGACCCCTTATCCCGTCGGCGTGTGCCCATCGGCCCGCGCACACTTGATGACCACGACGGGGAAAACCTCGACGATTGCTTGCTCGATGACCTTGCCCCCCGGATGGTCCGCGTGCAGCAACGCGGCCAATGGAAGCAGGCAGAAGAGTCCTTCCGTGTCGTATCCCTGGTCCCTGCAGAGGCGGCGGGGACCTCACAGTCGCAGTGTACGAGCTGTCGAGTACGACCCTTGCAAGCACGAGCAAGGGTGGCACGGACACCAATGGGTGCAGGTTCAGTCGGTGAAATTGCTATCAAAGGCAATGTATGCGGCCAACCACATCTTCTGGAGAACTAATGATGCATTACTGCTCGTGCTAGATACTAGCACCATGAGGTTCTCAGAGCAGACTCTCCCGTCCAAGATAAACATTAGCCATTGCGCCATCGGGGAGCTCCAAGATGACAAAACCTGCCTTGTGTGCCTCCAAGGCCTCAATATCACATCACGTCGGACAGTGATAGCTCTATAGTGCTACGCCGTCACTTGAAGGTTTCCCTGGAAGTCTGGGCACTGGAGGAGGAGGAGGAGGTGGAGAAGAAGAAGAACGACGCAGAGGAGAAGGAGAAAGAGGAGGAGGGGAAGGGGAAGAAGAAGAAGATGTGTTGGAAGCCGAAGCAGAGTCGCCTGGTGAGTCAGATATGCAGAGAGAATGCTCGTGTGTGCCATGTCAATAAGGTTATCAATGGGCTAGCTGTGGTTAGCGGCTACGGCGACTCCTATGCGATTGACTTGCAGACCATGACTCTGCTGACCAAGTTTAAGTCTGGTGGAGATGCTTATCCCTACCAGATGCCGTGGCCACATGTGCTGGCTGCTGCTACTAGTTTTGTATCTAGCCATTTGGGTGCCAACCTGTCAAATGAGTAAGCTTCTAACTCTCCCTACTTTCATTTGATTGCAATTTAGGCTGGTAACATTTATCTTCTCTTATACATTTATAGAGAGAGTGCTCAGATTCGTAGCAACAACAGGGATGGCCAAGAAGGCACCTCATCTGGTGGATCGGAGCCCGGTAATACTCGATGTCGCTCATTCCATTCCAGAATAGGGTGGTTTCAGTCAAATACATGAAATATATAGAGGGATTTTTTTTCAAAGCTGGTGTTCCTTAAACCTTGCTAGCTGTATGTACATAGCCTCTAAATTCACTCTATATACTGCAGTATCTCTCCAAAGTCAAGTTCAGGTGGGATCCCCTGACGTCAGTGGATCTAGTGGTACTGAGGATGCATCATGTGATGATGATAACCAGCATGCCTTGGCGCCACTGGGTGTTGGAGATACGGCACACACACATGCAATGATAGCAGCGACTATCAATGCCGTAAATTCCCATGCCAACGGTACCACAGAAAGACATACCTATATTTTAAAAAAATTCTACACATTTTAGATTTATTTTCCTAATGATCTGTATTTATCTGCAGAAGAAGAAACTGGTGGCTGGACATCTGACGGAGGAACAGTGCTAACTACAACGCATGAGAAAGTAGCACAAGGTACAAAGTCCCGCCATCTGATTTATATTCCAGTTATGAACAGAAGAATTCACAATGTGCTTCAATTTCAAATTGCAACTGCACTTTCAGCAATTTCCTTGGGATTCGTAGGTAATGCTATCAGCGGAGTGGGGTGGGGGTGGGGGAAATTTATAAGCGTAGTGATGCTTGTGTTGAGTTCAACATATAGAGGCAGTCGATAGAAGGAGTTGTAAAACTGTGCTGGTAGGAGGGGAATCATAGCGTAGGATGGAGAGTAAAAAATGACTGAATGGTGAAAATGGAGTCACTGTTCCTTATTTATTTTTTCTAAAGCAAAGAGAATGAACTATCAGATGTTTTCTTGTATTAGTGTTGGGCCTGAACTGGATTCAAGTATATGACTTGGAAATCTTATATTTGCATGCTTTAATGCTTTTTCCGTGTACTATTAGGATGAGTTATGTGAACTGCTTGAACGCTGTGTACCATGTATTTTCCGTGGATGATAAATTACATTTCCTGACCCAACTTCTGTTTCTTCTTTTTTGTCCTTGTGATCCTAGATATTACACCAGTTTTACCTGAAGGAGAAGAGTGCGAGAGCGGGAGCGGGAGCAGAAAGAAGAGGTGTGTTTGTCTAGTAGGGTCGTACAATAATTTTAAACCATTTGCTGCCTTCAGAAATGCTTTCCTCAACAGCGTTTTGATTTTCGTTTTGTGATTTTTCTCGCCCTAGGCCGAGATGGCCGAATTTCGGTCGTTTTTAAAAATTTCGGCCGAAATTTGACCAAATTTTGACTGAAATTTGATTAAAATTTGACCAAAATTTCTCAAATTTGACCAATTTCGGCGGAAGATAGATTTCGCCCTAGGCCGAGATGGCCGAAATTCGGCCGAAATCCATTTTTTACGGCCGAAATTCAAAACCCTGTCCTCAATCAATATAGTTATTTGAAAAATAAAAAGAAAGCTGCTTATCTGAAGTTTGAGCTGCACGAAAATAGTAATACAAATATTCTTGCACAGTGATGAATCGAGTATGCATCTAGAAGAAAGCTGCAACCCTGGTAACCTTCTATGCCCCTTGATTCTCCGCTAGTGTATATCACTATAGATCTTCTGTTGAGAAACTTCACCTTGCCCCTTATTCGGGTCCTTAAAGGAATGCACATTACTGAGTGCTGGAAATATTGCTAATGTGGATATAATCTCTGAGTTCGCATGAATCATGCTAGCAGGATTCAAGCTTGATGGTGAAGGTGATCATGAAGCTGGTAATCTGCACAAATACCATGTAAGTTCAATCCTTCCGTTTCTCTTGTTTTTTACGTTTTCGGTTGTTTAACTTTGAGGAGGGAGAGATGTGGATAATTAAATGTGCTGGAGTAGGCTTTCGTAATTAGCTGCAAATGCTCTTTTCATGTTCCGTAGAAAAGCTTTCTTAATTGATTACTAGAAACATGAGAGCCATTCTATGTTTTCTTAGAGAATTCTCAATGAAAGTTTGCTTATTTAGTATGGTCTGACCAGTCATGTTAGCTAGTTCTATCTAGAATGAGGCTTTCATAATGAATTATGATATTTGGAGGGCCGTGTCTTATTTTTCTTTTGATAATTCTCATGAAGTTTGCTTATTTTACTTTGTTCTGTGTTAAACTTCTGCTTTTGGTACCAAAAGCTTCCGCGGAATAATAAAAGAACGATAAAAATATTTCAATATGCATTCCAGGATGGCGCTGTTCTGCAGTCTGAAAATGCGCAATTTGCAGAGATGGAAACATTGGGGTCTACATCAAGTGTTGAAGCTCTGCTGGACAGCATGCTGAACTCTAAAGATAAAGATGTATCACATCTCATCAAAGGCATACATACCCCACTTGTATCAACAGGTACTATGTCTTCTCCTACGAATTACGGTGCTCCTGCTCCCAATTTAATTTTCATGAGATTAGTTGAACATCATGCAGATAGTCTTTATATTTCGAGAAGCATAAAAATAGAGGAAAGAAAACAGCAAGCAGCCCACACGGCACTGCAAACCACAACCATTACCATCATCCTTTAACCACACAAACATAGCATCTTTTACCAAGCAACATGCCTGAAACAACCACAACATCTCTGGCAGCGGCTGGTGAGAACAGAGCTTGATATATAATTTGTCGGTGTCATCACCGTCGGGGCCCAGCCTTGTCTCCAATGTAGGATGCAGATGGGGAATAAAAGGATAGGACGGAAAGGGGGAAATGGAGTCAATGTTCCTTGTTTTATTTTTCAAAGGAAAGGGAGCATATATTAGATGTTCCTTATACTTGTGTTGTGCCTGAAATAGGTTCAAGTATATAACATCATTTCATCCTGCAGAAGTACACAACAACCAAACTCCTCTCAATTCCGAGCAACAAGACATTAGTGAGAAATCAAGTCAATATATGCATGGTGTTAGTGCTAGGATTCAGCCAATGGACACGGATCCCGTTCATGATGAACTGACTCTGCAAATGGCTAGTGTTTTCCCTTCTGTAAGCTGTGTCGAGGCTATTCTAGAAGGTATATCTGAATCCGACAACTTGCCAAAGAATAATACAGAAGATACTGAAATGTTGGAACAACAGAATAGTTGTAAGGCTCACCTGGAAGGCAGTTGTACCGACAAAGTGAGTAAAAGGAAGGTTGCTGCAGAGTCTCATGATTGTGACTTGATTATATTACATAATAACTGTTCAGAAGCTTTCCTTTTCACAAAGCAATTTGCAAACCAACATGGTGAGCAATCTACAGGAAAGCAGAAAATGACTGCTAACAGCGAGGATAAATTGAATCGGTGTAATACGTATAAACGACAAGTTAACCATCAGCCTGAAACAGATAATGAAGGGCCTGGTGGGCGGAGGAAGAAGTGGAGAGCAAATACTACAAGTAATGCTTGTTCTCCTGAGGAGACAATATCAAATAATCATAAAACAATGTTGAGGCACCTAGATCAGCACATGCCTTCGCCATCAAGGTAAAAGAACTTTGTGAATCCACCTGAGTGTTAGTAGTTGTTAGAAATTTGATACTTTGGTGTAATTATAATTTAGTGAAATTGAATCCCCTGACTTAGGCTTGCTGTAAATAAAGTTGTACCATGGATGTTTGTGGGATGGAACCTAACTGATCTTGCACTATTCCACTGTTTAGAGTTGTTTATATCATGCATAGCCTTGCACTAATTAGCTTTGAGATGGTATTAACTCTAAGAGACTGATGCAAGGATAAGTCAGTCTCTTTGTTCAGCGGGCAATATATAATTCAGGGAGCTTTTGTGAATTCATTGTTAGTTATATATCTAGTGAAGTTATATTTGGGATAGTGCAGCTAGACTGTAGTTCATTGCAGCTAGTGATGACTGCTGGCATAGCTTATGTTCCTAGAATTAATCAGTTTTGGACAGGCACTGATGGACTTTACTCTCGGCATTGTGACATCAATGATGTTTGTACTAAACTAATCTGCACACATAGAACTTATTTTACAATACCAGTGTCTGTAAGTGTTAAAATAGATTCTTATCCAGATGCTCATTTCCTTGCTAAATTTTTTTACATAAAAAAATGAATATTTAATGGTGCATCTTTCTTACAATTTCAAAATCTGAGCATATCTGCCTTGCAGCTCTGTTCCCCTTGCACGGAATGGAATGTGCTCAAAGGTCTTGTCAATGGAAGGGGAATACACTTCTTTAGCCGCTGCCAGTGTAGTCAAAGATGGCATGAGGCTGGTGGAACGTTCCAAGGTTGCTGAGACTGCACTGTCAGCCGCTGCGGTTGAGTCTGTAACAATCTCCACAACTGCGGTCCCTCAAATAAATCCAGGACTTTCGTGTCAGGACAGTTCAATGAGGCAGTCGCCAGCAACCACACAGGGTAAGCCCACTACGAAATCAAGACGTAAGGGTAAGTGCACCAACTTTGATGGGTGGCTGTGCACTGGTAAAGAAAACTAATGGTCCTTTGACTTCATGCAGAAGCAGCTCATCCCAAGGTGGTCATCCATGCTAAGAGGTACCATAAGCTAAGGGCGAGACCCTTCACATGTGGATTCACTGGCTGCAGCCAGGAGTTTCCTTCAAGGTGTGAGAAGAAGATTCATGAGGAATCTAGTGCTCATATTGAGGTAAACACAAAACAACCACTCCCATATTACCTCCTGTACACATGCCTTTCCCTTTCAGAAGTTTATGAAACACACACCAAGCGCTTGCCGTTTTGTAGCTTCCCACAAAGAAGATTAAATGCCCAAACAGTCCACATCAAACGCTGCCAACAAAAATTGCAACCATCTGTGAAGACTTTTATGCAATGGATAGTGAACCCTTTTTTCTATCAGAAAATTGTCCCCAATTGCACATTTGCATATCGGATCGCCCCTTAGATTAACTTGATTTTGAGTTAACACTAGGAGGACTTCCCACGCTCGATCAACCATCACCTTAAAGCAAACTATCACAGATTAAGCATTTGCTCTGTCGAAAAAGAAAAAAAAATAGACTACCAATTACTGGAGGATATACCAATTCAAGCAAGTCGAAGTGAAGCCCCTCTTCGGTGATGAGATCTGGTTAATGTCATGATGATGGCACAACACGATAAGCGGATAGAGGAGGCGCATGTTGTGGGCCTGCACCTAGCTCCGTGCATCATGGTGGCCTTGTTGACCTCGAGCATCTGCAGTAAGACTGACACAAATCAAACTGCGCGCATGATTTTTCTGGTTAACCCATCATTTAGTTTTTGTTAGTTGTACAGGATAATTGATGTTGCCGCAGTATTCGCCGTGCTATCTGCTCTTGATGGTCTTATGTTTAAATAATTATATATATGATTTTAGCATGCACACAAGCAAGATAATCATTCCCATTGCAAAAAGAAAATAAAAGAAAAGGAAAAAGATAATTATGCTTGCGTTGCTGAGCACATATATATGAAACATATGTGTAAATTTTACTTATATATGTGAAAGTGAACTTTACTTTGGATCTGAGATATGTTTGTTCACGTATATCCTTTCAAAATGTTGCAGAGGACCTTTGCGTGCCATGTAGATGGTTGCCACAAGCAGAAGAAACTTAACCCGTGTTTATTCCCTCGGTGCGGCATGAAGTTTGCGCGAAAACACCATTTGGCCAGACATGTTAGTGAAATCCACAAGCAGGAGAAACTTAACCCGTGTTTATTCCCTCGGTGCGGCATGAAGTTTGCGCGAAAACACCATTTGGCCAGCCATGAGAAGGCATTCCATATGCAGAGGGAGACACCCTTCGCGTGTGGATTCACTGGGTGCAGCATGAAGTTCTCTTTAAAGCATGAAAAGAAGGAGCATCAGAAATCTATTGCTCACGTTGAGGTAAACACAAAGCAACCACTTCCATAAAACATAGCTTAACTCCTGTACCCATGCCTTTGTCCTTCAGAATTTTATCAAACACACACCAAACGCATGGCATTTTGTAGCTTTCCACTGGGAGGATTAGATGTCACTTCAAGGGCTGCACCCGGACATATACAATGGTGGGATTGTCAACCTCACATTCGTTTTTGCTTTTATTGATTTGTTTCTCTGCAATTAACTACAAAACTGGATTGTTTTTCATTGTCGTCAACTTTGAATTTCAGAAAAATATGCTTATCAAGCACTATAAGGAGCGGCATGAGCAGGGACGATAGGGCTGCGGCAAGAAGTTTTATTACGAGCAAGCAAAGGACGACCATGAGAGAACCGCGCAGCATCTCATAGAGGGCCTTATGCCAGTGTCTTGAAGACGGCACATTGCAGTCCGCTGACTTCTGAATCTTTTGTACTCCCTCTGTAAAGTAATATAAAAGCGTTTAGATCACTAAAGTAGTACTTGTGTAGTATTTCTTGCGCATTGTTGCAGCAGCCTTTAGGGTGCTCTTTTGTGTAGCGGTTATGTTTAGGGGCTGGCTCCAGTTCTTCTTTCAGATGCCGACTCTGCGCGCTGTGCTGCTGCTGCTGCACAGCCTCAGTTTCTTCAGTTTTCCATGCCCTGAAAGTGTTCAAATCTCGTTTTGGTAGGCAGTAGTAAGAAAAGCTTCAGTTCATATATACTGCAAGCGCTCGAATGCTCTCCATCTTTTCTACCGCGGTGGGGAAGCGAAATGGCATCATCATAGTTTTTTTTTTTGGAGCAACCGTTGAGAGCACTATGTTTTTTGGAGCAACCGTTGAGAACACTATGTTTTTTTTTTTGAGAAACACATGTAACTTTATTGATCATAACAATTACAGGTACATTGATTTGAATCTAAAATCTAAGAAAATAGAGAGTAACTCCTATGACTAAGAATTACAAATGAAATCTCTTGTAAACACCTTTGCGGTAGCAATCTTTGCTTGAAGAAATACTCCAAAGACTTTGGTAAAGAGACTGCAATTAGACTGGAGCAACAATGTTGTCACTCTTTCACCCGCACGGAGATACTATAACGTTGGTGGCTTTTCCGGCCGCAAACATGACGGCAGAGAAAAGTCCGGCGAGAAGGCGGTGGCGGTCACGGCGGCGGACACGACGGGTGACAGCTAGCAGATCCGGTGGTGGTCGTGGCGGCGGACGCGTGGAAGGGGCCTGGTGCGGGTCAGAGGAACGGCAACAACGGTCGAGGCGCAAGATGATGCGCAAGGGAAGAGGAGAGAGGAACTGACTGAGAGAATTGAAAAGGTGGAAATGAAAATAGATCGGGGACGGTTAGGCGGGTGCGGAAGGGTAACTGTCTGTGGAGAGCAGTGGCGGGCATCCACCCGCCGAAACTTTTTCAAAATTTGGATTTATTTGGTGCGTCTTGCCAAAGTGTAGTTGTGAGATTTCCGGCTCAACGCATGTAGCTATTGGGATTGCGAAAAAGCTATGACGACAACACATAATTGACTATGGTTTGGTGGTTTTTCTTGAGTACCCGGTCTCGAGTTTCAGGTGAAAACGTAGGTAGGACCTTGTTGGATTATACCTGGGAAAGGCAATCTTATTGTGTCGTTACTTTGTTGAAGGCATTGCTCAGATATGCTTGGACTTGTTTTTTTAGTGCAAAAACCAAGAATGGCCATTGGTGGTTGGATCTGATGACGACGGTGCTTGAGCGTTGTTCCCTTCCTGAAGGCGTTGGTGTTGAAGAATATCGTTGTCCTTGTGATCTCAAAGATGACTAGTGTGGATATGGTAATAGTTTGTTGACCATTGTTTTGATCGATTTGGTGATTTTTATTTTTCTTCGCTTAGGTGTAGTTCGTCAAGAATGTGTGGGGGATACAACGTGCAGTCAGGCCTAGAGTTTTACCACAGAACTTCATGCCAAGAAGTGGGATCCTGGGTTGGAGTACCAGTCACATCCAGTGCATTGGGTGGGAAGCGTACTAGGGGAGAGACCGATAGCTGTAGGTGCAAGGGTGCATGTGAGGAAATTTCGGTCCACAAATGCAGACCTTATTTCTCTTGCTTGCATTCGCTACTGAGAGGTAGTGCTCCCATCTGCATCAGTAGTTGATTTGGACCATATCGTTGCACATTGTAACCGTTTCTCCTTTTTCGTTTTAGGCACGAGCCAGGCTCATGGGAATCTCTCCTTGCTCTTTAGCCATGACAGACTTGCACCTTCGTGCCTCCTCTAGGCACAGTATATATGCACTAACATATGAACCAAATAGAGAAGTGTGTTGCATCCTATCTTTGTCTCTTACGGTATCAACTGCTGAATCACGTTCATTTATTTCAATGTTCGTCACGAACATCTGAAATTGGGCGCTCCTTCTCTATTCAAGCATGTTCAAATGCCGGTTTATGTTACTTCTTCATCCTCGATCTAAAGCCCAAAGATTGGGGTTAATTGTGGTCTTTTTCCTCTTCCTACTTTGCATGGACAACCTCAACCTTCTTTCTCCCAATCGCATTCGCTATGTGGATTGTAGCGCTCCTATCAACTGGTGTATCATGCCTATTTGTTTCACTATTTGTTGCAAACAATATGAAATCAGAGGCTCGTTGTCAGTATTTAAACATGATAACATCTTTTATTCATCTAATTCTTTCGGTCGATTCACCGTGGACTAATTATTAGTATCAACTATCAACCAATGTGTTACATGCATTTGTTGTGACATCTGAAATTAGGTGCACCCAACCGACGCCTCTGACTTTTCTTAATAACGTACCTGATAATTCATTTTAAGTTTTCAAGAATATAAGTATTTATCAAATGAAAATTTAGTTGTGCATTTTCAACATTGGAACTTTAGTCCTATCTTATTTAAAGTCTGACACAAATTTTATACTACACAACTCTTGGATTATGATTAATCTCCTTTATAGGATAACAATCTCTTGAATGCCTAAATTCCTGGAACAGACCTCGAGAAAATGAAAACTATAAATGGTGGAAGAAAAAAATATATTTTTTGAGACAAGGAAGAAAAATATATGTAAAACATCAATCGTCTCTCTTCTTCTACGACTGCTCGGAGTGTGAAGTAAGAGGCCCACCACACGGGCCCTCCCGCACGTGTCCTACGGTTCCTGCCGGGTACTGCAGCCCAAATACGCAAATTTCTGGGCGCTCGCGGCCTTGTCATTTAATGGTGCTCGTGTTGCGCAGTCTCTGTACTGGTATGAGCTATATCGCTGCTTCCGTGTGAATCATGAATTCCTCTGTCAATAGTACGATTATATTGATCTCGACAGTCGACACAATCATACAAATAAATCAAGCTTCCTCTGTCAATAAAATCAACACGCGTATAAATGTTTAGCTTTGTACCCTACTCTCTCTAAACATGTTTTTTTTTTTTGCGAGTGAAAAGATTGGAACTCTCTAAAAAACATGTATTGTCTGCATATAAAAAGGGACAAACTCATAACTGAAATAGTACATACAAATTACGGCTCGCAGGGAGAGCAAATTAAATTTTAAAAATTGACTTCTAAGTAGTGTCTCCTAGCTAGCACGCGGGTGTATATATATTGCTCCGTGCATCATGCAGAGCGCCCCAAATAGTACTAGCTAAGTTGGAACTCGAGTAGTAGAAGTGTAAATGAGAGAGTATGAACATGCGAGGATCTTGCTGAGAATGAGAGGAATCAGAAACTAGACGAACACTATTGTTGCAGATGACTCGTGGAACTATTTTAGGATGAGTGTTTGTTTGTATATATGAGCGTCCATTTTTGTACTTTATCAAAAACATCAATTTCTAAATGCTTACATCAAACTTTTTTTTTTGGACAAGCTTACGACAAACTTTAATTGAAAAAGAAAAAGGAGAACATTCCCTTAAAAAAATGGAAAACATCAATCGTCACTCTCCTTTCACGACTGAGAGGTCACCCCCATGGTCCGATCCCCTTTCCTTCGCTCTAGTCTCCGCCTGTCCCATCGGCCGGTCGGTGCCCAGTGCCCACTCCGGACATGGCGGCGACGGGTACGACGCTGGGGGGGGGG
>NC_041380.1:28971148-29011618 GCF_002162155.2 Triticum dicoccoides
CGGTGGCAAGCGACGGCGGCGCTAGCCTCCCCCGTCCTCCTCGTCCGAGGCTAAGGGCATCTCCAGCCGTTCGGCCCCCCAGGGCGCCTAAATAGAGCGGCCTGGGGGCGTGCCGGCGCTAGTTCGGCCCCTGGGGGCGACCTAGCTCCCAGTCACGCCCCCAAGCGTCGGCCCCAGGATGCGGGAAATTTAAACTTGGTCGTTCCCGCTCTCAAAAGACGCCACAAATCCGGCGATCGGACGTAGTCTGGCGTTACAAAAAACAGAGCGCCGCACGCCGCAAGTTCGCGCGCGCAATGATTCACTCGGCGGGGTCGGCTTCAGGTGTTGGCGGAGTCGGCGTGCGCGGGCTCGGCGGTGTCGGAGCTGCTTCGGTGCTGGGCTGTGTCGGCGCGGCTTCGGCACTGCTGGGCGGCGATGTAGAGGCGTCGTTTGGGCTTGGCGTCCGTGTGGTCGTGGGCGCGGGAGCTTGCGTCGTGGGCGTTGCCGTCTGCATCTGGTTCAGGATGAGGCCGCGCTCCGCCATGTACCACGCCCTGAGCTGCTCGTCGTTGCTCTGGAGCATGTCCGCCCCGCCCATCAGAAAAGCCATGTCGGTGTTCCTCTTCTTCGCGGCGACGTTCGTCCGGAGCAGGTCGAGCTTGATGGCGCTGTTCTTCATCGCCGACGACCACCGCGCCTCGGTCTTCTCTTCACGTAGGACGGCCTGGGCCTGGGTGTCGGCGAGGCAATGCTCGATGGACTCCTGCACTCGCGCGGTTGCCGCGTCGGCGTTTTTCCCCTTCTTTGCCAATTTGTGCCCGTCCGGCCGCCCCTCCGACGCGCCCGGATTCGTCGCGTCTGGCTTGTATGTCTCCTTGGCCTTGTCGAGGGTACGTCGGACTTCTGCCCACTTCTCGCACTTGTCAATGCGCTTGTAGACGTGGAGGTGCTTGAAGTCGGCATCTTGGTTGTCGCGCAGATACATGGTGAACATACGCAGCAGCTACGCGAAGGAACAAACAGTTGGCGGGGGGCGGGCGTTGACGACGAAGAGATGCGGGCGAACGGCGTGCGTACCTGATCCTCAACGCTGGCGCCGCTCTCCGGGCGAGCCGCGACCTCCTCGACGATTCCATGTCATTTGTTGCACGCCAACTGGATACGCCCCCAATGGTTCGCCATCGCCTTGGAACCGCGCTGCATGTAGACGCCTTTGAAGTACGGGTCGACGAGCTTCCGCTCGTCGAACTCGGCCTTGATGCGGTCCCAGTACGTCTCCAAGCTCTGGTTCGCGCCGATGGTCGGGTCGAGGCAGACGACTTTCCATGCTTCGGCGAGGCATTCCTCCTCCTTGGACGTCCACTTGATGCGCGGTTCGCCTGACCTAGCCGCCCGCTTCTTCTTCTTCTGGCGCCCCTTCGTCGGAACAGGAGCCGGCTCCTCCTCGTCCTCCTCCTTCTCCTCGGGTTCCTGCGCTTCGTGCGCGTCCTCGCCGTAGACGTAGCCGAGCTCGGCCTCCATGTCGCCGCTGAGATCCACTACCTCGTCCCGGGTGGCGAACCCGGGAGACGTGGCGGCCGCGGTCGATCCTGTCGCGATGATGTCGTCCATGTCGGCTCCTGTGTCGTCCGTGTCGCCAAGGTGCGAGAAGGGCAGCGGTCCACGGCGGAGATGGGGCGTCGGTGTGGACGCGTAGGCGGCGGGCGGCGAGTAGTTGTATGGAGGGTACTGCACGCCGACGAAGGCGGGCGAGGGTGTGCGCGTCGCGGGGTGGCCATGGGGGAAGGTCACGTTTGGGTTGAACCCCCCGTGCGCGTCGCCGTCGGCGTAGCCGGGCGACGACGATCCCCATGGAGATTCGACGCCTTGCTGTCCCCAGGGCGCGTACTAGGTGTGGCTGACGACGGGTGGATTCATCATCCCCGCGTGGTCGACAGATGAGGAAGACGCCGCCGCAGGCGCCGCGTTGTCGCGGGCCTTCTTGGCAATGGCCCTGTTCCGCCGGTCGGTGGTGACTGCGTCGCGTTGCTGAACTTCCACCCTCCACTCGGCGCTCGACATGCCCGATGGCTTCGATGGTGGCGCCCTCAGCTTCCTCTGCTTCGGCTGGGCCACGGTGCCAATCGTGGTTGCCGCCGCGTGCGGCATGGCGTACTTCTTCGGCGGCATGGCGGCGACTAGAAGGCGAGCTAGAGGGGGTTTGGCGGGAGAAAGGGAGGGAATGGCGGGAGGAAGGAGAGCGAGCGGAAGAGATGTGAGGGAAAAGCGTCAAGAAGCGGCGGGAAAAGGCCCTTGGGTCGCCGCCAGGGCGGGCCCACGCGCCTTTTTCGCTTGTGCCGACTCCCCAAGCGCCTCCCAGGGCGCCGGGTTCGGCCTGGGTCCGCCGGCACCAGTTTTGGCCCGAGCCGACGAAAAACGGGCTTCTAGGAACGCGACTGGGCCGTTTTTTTGGCGCCGGCGCGGCAAAATCGCCTGGGAAGGGCCTGTCGGGGGCGCGGCTGGAGATGCCCTAAGAGGTTTCCTTTCTTTATCCATTTTTTTTGGCTCAAAGCGACCCAAAATTGTGAGTTTGCCCCCTTGCATTCCGCCAGAATTCATCGCTTTGTTGTGCACACTTGCGCACTAAATCTGCATTTATTTTTAGATGTGTGGTGCACGAACTAGTTTGCTTTGAATCGACGACTGGGTGTTGGGAACAAGAAAAAAAAGAGGGTTTTTCCTCTTTTTTTTTCTTGTGGTGCAGTATACACAGGTAGTGCCAATTTATTAAGGCCAAGAACCTCTTGGGCTGCCTTTCGATTTCATCATTTCTCACTATCTATAAGTTCTGGAACCTCTTGGACTGGTGTTCAATCCCTTAATTTCCCACTATCCGTCTTCACAATCTGCCGTTCAAACCCCTTCATTCCCCCCTGTCCATCTTCATATATTAAGCCCAGGACCAACTGCCGCTGATACCTTCATTCCCTCCTATCGATCTGCTGTGGCAGAAGCACCATAGTAAGCACCTGTATCTTCTAACCAATTTGCTTCCTTCAGTCTGTCATGTGTCTCTTGTTCTTCTAAGCCTGGAAATCAGTTTACTTTCTTCGTTTTCGTTGTATTTTCTTCACTTCACATGCATGGCGATATATAATCTGCTGTAGACAGATTTAGTATTCTAACTAGCTAGCCAAAATGTGTTGTTCGTTTTACCAGTTTCTTGAATGTAGCTGTCTGAAATAATTTCTGCTTGATCCATTTTACAGGACTTATGAGAGATGGGCAATCCTTGCAAGGTCTGCAAGGGAATGGAGTTGGTCGGATAAAATAACATTTGTGTACGCTGTGCGAAAGACAGAGCTTCGTCCTCTGCTGCACCTGTGATTTATGGTGTTAGGCAATCCGAATATGTCAGTATATTCGGTTATACCCTGCCATGTTCAGAGCTTAATATCTTGCATGTAATCAGGCCATTATGATTAGGATTTGTACAGATTGTTTTCCTGTATATCTTGTAATTGTCTATATATATGAGATAGCAGGAAACCACCGATTGTGTGGTCAATCATTCTCTTTCTCTAATTCTATCATGGTATCAGCCAAGTGATTCGCTTCCGCCCCTCTCCACTACCGCCGCCGCCCCAGGCTCCCACGCCACCCCTCCTCTCCTGCCTCCGCCGCCGCAGCCATGTCTGGCGCCGGCGATCTTCCTCATCCCCATGCCGCCCTCTGGGCTCAGGCCACTGCCATCCAAAACGTCAAGAGCCTGATCTCCGTCACCCTC
The DNA here is from genome assembly GCF_002162155.2 of Triticum dicoccoides. Lineage (NCBI taxonomy): Eukaryota > Viridiplantae > Streptophyta > Magnoliopsida > Poales > Poaceae > Triticum > Triticum dicoccoides. The sequence goes on from NC_041380.1 coordinate 28,974,897, forward strand.
GACCTCAAGGCCTCAAACTTCACCAAGTGGCGTCGCTTCCTCGACATCGCCGTCAGCCAATACGCCCTCGCGGATCACCTCGACGTGGCGCCTCCTCCAGTCGACGAGGAATGGCAGCGGATGGACTCCACCGTCCTTCGTTGGCTGTACGGCTCCGTCGCTCCCGACATCTCCGACATGGTCATGGCGGCGGGCACAACGGCCTCCGCCGTCCTCGGCGCCATCACCGCCCTCTTTCGCGACAACCAGCAAGCCCGCGCTGGCTATCTTGGTCAGAAGTTCCGCAACATCGAGCAGCTGGACAAGAGCGTCACCGCCTATTGCCTTGAGCAGAAGACGGTCGCCGACGCCCTCGCCGATGTCAACGCCCCCGTCTCTGATGACGCCTTGGTGTGGAACACCATCAAGGGCCTCAACGACCACTACAAGGACATCGGCAACCTCGCTCCCCTCCTCACGCCGTTTCCTACCTTTCTCCAATTTCGCAACATGCTTCTTCTCTAGGAGCTTAAGCCGTCGAACACGAGCTCGTCTTCGCCCTCGGCCTTCTACACCGCTCCCCCTGCCGGGGGGCTTCGCGGCGGCCCTGCTCTCTCGTCGCAGCAGCCTCACGCCGGGCGCTCCGGGTTTGGTACTCCTGCACCCTTTGGCGCCCCCTCCGGCAACGGTTCAGGCCGCAAGGGCAAGAAGAAGAACAACGGGGGTGGTGGCACCCCCGCCTTTCCCAGCATGCAGCACCCCTGGACTGGTGCCATCTACATGCACCCGATGATGGGTCACGGAGGACCCGTCTACCATCAGGCTGGCCACGCCAACGGCATCCTCGGGCCGCGCCCTGCCGCCCCGCCATCCCGCCCGGCTCATGGCTACATGGCCTTACCTGCCCCAGCGTACACGCCTCCATCGCCCGCGACATTCACTTACAACGGCTACCCCACCTACGGCTCCCCCTCGACACCGACATGGGACCTGTCCGCCCTTGCGAGCTGCTTCAACACCATGAGCTTGCAGGCTCCCACGGAGTGGGTCATGGACACCGGAGCAGCCGCTCACATGTCCCCGGACGCCGGTAACCTCAACTCTCTCTCTTCCAATCCTCCACACAAACATATCATGGTCGGAGATGGTTCCTCTATTCCTGTGTCTCACTCCGGTCATGCATCTCTCCCTACTTCCTCTCGTCGTCTTACTCTTCGTGATGTCCTTGTCACTCCCCGCATAGTTAAAAATCTAATTTCTGTTCGTCAGTTTACTATTGACAACTTATGTTCGGTGGAATTTGACCCTTGGGGTTTTTCTATGAAGGATCTCAAGACAGGGGCCGTGATTCTCAGGTGCAGTAGCTCGGGTGATCTCTATCCGGTCACCTCCTTGCCGCACGCCCTCACCACCATCACAGATGACTCCACTCTTTGGCACCGGCGTCTTGGTCACCCCGGCGCTGACGCATTCCGGCGCCTTGTTTCGTCGTCATCGCTCCCCATCAATAAAGTGCTCAAGGACTCTAGTTTATGTCATGGATGTCAACTTGGCCGTCATGTTCGTTTATCATTTTCAGCTTCTACTACTCAAACTCATAGACCTTTTGAATTAATACATTGTGATTTGTGGACTTCACCTATTCCGAGTGTCTCCAGCTATAAATACTTTCTAGTCATTTTAGATGATTTCACTCATTACTTGTGGACGTATCCCCTACGCCAAAAATCTGAAGCTTTCTCTCTTTTATCTAACTTTCGTGCTTATGTCGCCACACAGTTTTCCCTCTCTCTTCAAGCCATTCAGTGCGACAACGGACGTGAATTCGACAACCACGCTCTTCAGGAACTCTCCGTCAAACACGGGATTCTCCTACGCTTCTCGTGTCCATACACTTCCCCACAAAATGGCAAAGCTGAACGCATAATTCGCACTGTCAACGACGTAGTACGCACACTCTTATTTCAAGCAAGCATGCCTGTCCAATTTTGGGTTGAATCTCTTCATGCGGCCACCTATCTTCTCAACAGACTACCCACCAAAGCTCTCGCCGCACCTTGCCCCTACTTCGCTCTTTTTTCCAAAACACCCGACTATACTCTCCTTCGTACGTTCGGTTGTTTATGTTACCCAAACCTCTCCGCCACTATGCCTCACAAACTGTCGCACCGTTCGACAGCATGCGTGTTCCTCGGTTACCCCTCTAATCATCGTGGTTACCGCTGCATGGATCTCGAGTCTCGTCGCATCATTATTTCTCGGCATGTGATTTTTGACGAAACTCGGTTCCCTTTTGCACCAGATTTTTCTGTCTCTAACCTACAGCAGCCGCCGTCGCCCCCTCCGGCCGATGATTTGATCGATGTGCTCGCCCCGGTTCCCGTGCCACCCATGCACGCTGGACCGCGTCGGTCTGCTGGGCCGCGTCGGTCCGCTGGACCGCGCCCAGCCTCCTCAGCGCCTGCTCCAGCAACGCCGCGCACACCGGTCCACGCCCCGGTTTCGGCGGCCCATGCCCCGGCTGCGTCGTCTGCCTCCTCGCCGGTCACACCGGCCCACACGCCGGTATCCCCGGCCTCGCCCGCCTCCTTGGATGGGCACACGCCGGCCCATGAAGATTCGCCCACGACCGCGTCTCCCAACGATGCTAGCGACGATGCAGCCTCTGGCTCTGCGTCTCCCGCGTCCAGCTCGACCACAACCATGCCACGACCATCGCCCCCGCCCCTTGTTCGTCAGATGATCACCCGCCGTCAGGCTGGAAAGATCATTGGTCCGCGGGAACGCCTCAACTTGCACGTCGCTCCCATCGCCGCTCCATCGCCAATCCCCAAGTCCGTTCGTGGTGCTCTCAAAGACCCGAACTGGTTGGCGGCTATGACTGACGAGTACGGTGCTCTCCTCGCCAACAACACGTGGGATCTTGTACGCCCACCCGCCAACGCCAACATCGTCTCCGGCAAGTGGGTCTTTCGTCACAAGTTCAAACCCGACAGCAGCCTCGACCGCTACAAAGCATGCTGGGTGTTGCGTGGTTTCTCCCAGGAGCACGGCATTGATTTCGACGAGACCTTTAGCCCGGTGGTTAATGTTGGGGAACGTTGCAGAAAAACAAAAAAATTTCCTACGGTTTCACCAAGAGCCATCTATGAGTTCATCTAGCAACGAGTGATCGGATGCATCTACATACCTTTGTAGATCACGAGCGGAAGCGTTCAAGGAACGGGGATGATGTAGTCGAACACGACGTGATCCAAATCACCGGAGATCCTAGCGCCGAACGGACGGCACCTCCGCGTTCAACACACGTACGGTCAGCGTGACGTCTCCTTCTTCTTGATCCAGCAAGGAGGAAGGAGAGGTTGAGGAAGATGGCTCCAGCAGCAGCACGACGGCGTGGTGTTGATGGAGCTGCAGTACTCCGGCAGGGCTTCGCCAAGCACTATGGAGGAGGAGGCGGTGTTGGAGAGGGAGAAGGAGGCAACCAAAGGCGTGGATCAAAAAGCCCTCCTTCCCCCACTATATATAGGAGGGCCAAGGGGGGGCGCCGGCCTAGGAGATCCAATCTCCTAGGGGCGGCGGCCAAGGGAGGTTTCCCTCCCCCCCAAGGCACCTAGGGGGTGCCTTCCACTTGTGGGACTCTTCCCCTTTTGGAACCCTAGGCGCATGGGCCTCTTGGGGCTGGTGCCCTTGGCCCATGTAGGCCAAGGCGCACCCCCTACAGCCCATGTGCCCCCCGGGGCAGGTGGCCCCACCCGGTGGGCCCCCGGGACCCTTCCGGTGGTCCCGGTACAATATCGGTGACCCCGAAACTTGTCCCGATGCCCGAAATAGCACTTCCTATATATAATTCTTTACCTCCGGACCATTCCGGAACTCCTCGTGACGTCCGGGATCTCATCCGGGACTCCGAACAACATTTGGGTTACTGCATATACATATCCCTACAACCCTAGCGTCACCGAACCTTAAGTGTGTAGACCCTACGGGTTCGGGAGACATGTAGACATGACCGAGACGACTCTCCGGCCAATAACCAACAGCGGGATCTGGATACCCATGTTAGCTCCCACATGCTCCTCGATGATCTCATCGGATGAACCACGATGTCGAGGATTCAAGCAACCCCGCATACAATTCCCTTCGTCAATCGGTATGTTACTTGCCCGAGATCCGATCGTCGGTATCCCAATACCTCGTTCAATCTCGTTACCGGCAAGTCACTTTACTCGTACCGTAATGCATGATCCCGTGACCAGACACTTGGTCACTTTGAGCTCATTATGATGATGCATTACCGAGTGGGCCCGGTGATACCTCTCCGTCATACGGAGTGACAAATCCCAGTCTTGATCCGTGTCAACCCAACAGACACTTTCGGAGATACCCGTAGTATACCTTTATAGTCACCCAGTTACGTTGTGACGTTTGGCACACCCAAAGCACTCATACGGTATCCGGGAGTTACACGATCTCATGGTCTAAGGAAAAGATACTTGACATTGGAAAACTCTAGCAAACGAACTATACGATCTTATGCTATGTTTAGGATTGGGTCTTGTCCATCACATCATTCTCCTAATGATGTGATCTTGTTATCAATGACATCCAATGTCCATAGTCAGGAAACCATGACTATCTGTTGATCAACGAGCTAGTCAACTAGAGGCTCACTAGGGACATGTTGGTGTCTATTATTCACACATGTATTACGATTTCCGGATAACACAATTATAGCATGAATAAAGACAATTATCATGAATAAGGAAATATAATAATAATGCTTTTATTATTGCCTCTAGGGCATATTTCCAACAGTCTCCCACTTGCACTAGAGTCAATAATCTAGTTACATTGTGATGAATCGAACACCCATGGAATTCTGGTGTTGATCATGTTTTGCTCTAGGGAGAGGTTTAGTCAACGGATCTGCTACATTCAGGTCTGTGTGCACTTTACGAATATCTATGTCTCCATCTTGAACATTTTCACGAATGGAGTTGAAGCGACACTTGATGTGCCTTATCTTCTTCTGAAATCTGGGCTCCTTGGCAAGAGCAATAGCTCCAGTGTTGTCACAGAAGAGTTTGATTGGCCCCGACGCATTGGGTATGACTCTTAGGTCGGTGATGAACTCCTTCACCCAAATTGCTTCATGTGCTGCCTCCGAGGCTGCCATGTACTCCACTTCACATGTAGATCCCGCCATGACGCTCTGCTTGCAACTGCACCAGCTTACTGCCCCACCATTCAAAATATACACGTATCCGGTTTGTGACTTAGAGTCATCCAGATCTGTGTCGAAGCTAGCATCGACGTAACCCTTTACGACGAGCTCTTCGTCACCTCCATAAACGAGAAACATTTCCTTAGTCCTTTTCAGGTACTTCAGGATATTCTTGACCGCTGTCCAGTGTTCCTTGCCGGGATTACTTTGGTACCTTCCTACCAAACTTACGGCAAGGTTTACATCAGGTCTGGTACACAGTATGGCATACATAATAGAACCTATGGCTGAGGCATAGGGGATGACACTCATCTCTTCTATATCTTCTGCCGTGGTCGGACATTGAGCAGAGCTCAATTTCACACCTTGTAACACAGGTAAGAACCCCTTCTTAGACTGATCCATATTGAACTTCTTCAATATCTTATCAAGGTATATGCTTTGTGAAAGACCTATGAGGCGTCTCGATCTATCTCTATAGATTTTGATGCCTAATATATAAGCATCTTCTCCAAGGTCCTTCATTGAAAAACTCTTATTCAAGTAGGCCTTAATGTTGTCCAAGAGTTCTATATCATTTCCCATCAAAAGTATGTCATCTACATATAGTATGAGAAATGCTACAGAGCTCCCACTCACTTTCTTGTAAACGCAGGCTTCTCCACAAGTCTGCGTAAACCCAAACGCTTTGATCATCTCATCAAAGCGAATGTTCCAACTCCGAGATGCTTGCACCAGCCCATAAATCGAGCGTTGGAGCTTGCACACCTTGTCAACATTCTTAGGATCGACAAAACCTTCCGGCTGCATCATATACAATTCTTCCTTAAGGAAACCATTAAGGAATGCCGTTTTGACGTCCATTTGCCATATTTCATAATCATAGAATGCGGCAATTGCTAACATGATTCGGACGGACTTTAGGTTCGCTACCGGTGAGAAAGTCTCATCGTAGTCAACCCCTTGAACTTGTCGATAACCCTTAGCGACAAGCCGAGCTTTATAGATGGTCACATTACCATCCGCGTCTGTCTTCTTCTTAAAGATCCATTTATTTTCTATGGCTCGCCGCTCAACGGGCAAGTCAGTCAAAGTCCATACTTCGTTTTCATACATGGATCCTATCTCGGATTTCATGGCTTCTAGCCATTTGTTGGAATTCGGGCCCGCCATCGCTTCTTCATAGTTTGAAGGTTCACCGTTGTCTAACAACATGATTTCCAAGACAGGGTTGCCGTACCACTCTGGTGCGGAACGTGTCCTTGTGGACCTTCGAATTTCAGTAGGAGCTTGATCAGAAGTATCTTGATCATTATCATTAACATCCTCTCTAGTCGGTGCAGGCACCTCAGAAACATTTTCTTGAGTTGTGCCCTTTTCCGGTTCAAGAGGTAATACTTCATCAAGTTCTACTTTCCTCCCACTTACTTCTTTCGAGAGAAACTCTTTCTCTAGAAAGGACCCATTCTTGGCAACAAAGATCTTGCCTTCGGATCTGAGGTAGAAGGTATACCCAATAGTTTCTTTAGGGTATCCTATGAAGACGCATTTTTCCGATTTGGGTTCGAGCTTTTCAGGTTGAAGTTTCTTGACATAAGCATCGCATCCCCAAACTTTTAGAAACGACAGCTTAGGTTTCTTCCCAAACCATAATTCAAACGGTGTCATCTCAACGGATTTCGACGGAGCCCTATTTAAAGTGAATGCGGCAGTCTCTAAAGCATACCCCCAAAATGATAGCGGTAAATCGGCAAGAGACATCATAGATCGCACCATATCTAATAGAGTGTGATTACGACGTTCGGACACACCATTACGCTGAGGTGTTCCAGGCGGCGTGAGTTGTGGAACTATTCCACATTTTCTTAAGTGTGTGCCAAACTCGTGACTCAAGTATTCTCCTCCACGATCTGATCGTAGGAACTTGATTTTTCTGTCACGTTGATTCTCAACCTCACTCTGAAATTCCTTGAACTTTTCAAAGGTCTCAGACTTGTGTTTTATTAAGTAGACATACCCATATCTACTCAAGTCATCAGTGAGGGTGAGAACATAACGATAGCCACCGCGAGCCTCAACACTCATTGGACCGCATACATCAGTAGGTATGATTTCCAATAAGTTGGTTGCTCGCTCCGTTGTTCCTGAGAACGGAGTCTTGGTCATTTTACCCATGAGGCATGGTTCCCACGTGTCAAATGATTCGTAATCAAGAGACTCTAAAAGTCCATCAGCATGGAGCTTCTTCATGCGTTTGACACCTATGTGACCAAGGCGGCAGTGCCACAAGTATGTGGGACTATCATTATCAATCTTACATCTTTTGGTACTCACACTATGAATATGTGTAGCATTACGCTCGAGATTCATTAAGAATAAACCATTTACCATCGGAGCATGACCATAAAACATATCTCTCATATAAACAGAACAACCATTATTCTCGGATTTAAATGAGTAGCCATCTCATATTAAACGAGACCCTGATACAATGTTCATGCTAAAACTTGGCACTAAATAACAATTATTGAGGTTCAAAACTAATCCCGTAGGTAAATGTAGAGGTAGCGTGCCGACGGCGATCACATCGACCTTGGAACCATTCCCGACGCGCATCGTCACCTCGTCCTTCGCCAGTCTCCGCTTATTCCGCAGCTCCTGCTTTGAGTTACAAATGTGAGCAACTGCACCGGTATCAAATACCCAAGAGCTACTACGAGTACTGGTAAGGTACACATTAATTACATGTATATCACATATACCTTTTGTTTTGCCGGCCTTCTTGTCCGCTAAGTATTTGGGGCAATTCCGCTTCCAGTGACCACTTCCCTTGCAATAAAAGCACTCAGTCTCGGGCTTGGGTCCATTCTTTGGCTTCTTCCCGGCAGCTTACTTGCCGGGCGCGGCAACTCCCTTGCCGTCTTTCTTGAAGGCTTTTTTATCCTTGCCCTTCTTGAACTTAGTGATTTTATTCACCATCAACACTTGATGTTCCTTTTTGACTTCTACCTCTGCTGATTTTAGCATTGCAAATACTTCAGGAATGGTCTTTTCCATCCCCTGCATATTGAAGTTCATCACAAAGCTCTTGTAGCTCGGTGGAAGTGACTGGAGGATTCTGTCAATGACCGCGTCATCCGGGAGATTAACTCCCAGCTGAGTCAGGCGGTTATGTAACCCAGACATAGTGAGTATGTGCTCACTGACAGAACTATTTTCCTCCATCTTACAGCTGAAGAATTTGTCGGAGACTTCATATCTCTCGACCCGGGCATGAGCTTGGAAAACCATTTTCAGCTCTTCGAACATCTCATATGCTCCGTGTCTCTCAAAACGCTTTTGGAGCCCCGGCTCTAAACTGTAAAGCATGCCGCACTGAACGAGGGAGTAGTCATCGGTACGTGTCTGCCAAGCGTTCATAATGTCTTGTTCTGCAGGGAGAACAGGTGCGTCACCCAGCGGTGCTTGTAGGACATAATCTTTCTTGGCAGCTATGAGGATGATCCTCAGGTTCCGGACCCAGTCCGTATAGTTGCTGCCATCATCTTTCAGCTTGGTTTTCTCTAGGAACGCTTTGAAGTTGAGGACTACGTTGGCCATTTGATCTACAAGACATATTGTAAATATTTTAGACTAAGTTCATGATAATTAAGTTCATCTAATCAAATTATTCAATGAACTCCCACTTAGATAGACATCCCTCTTCTAGTCATCTAAGTATAACATGATCCGAGTTAACTAGGCCGTGTCCGATCATCACGTGAGACGGACTAGTCAACGTCGGTGAACATCCTCATGTTGATCGTATCTTCTATACGACTCATGCTCGACCTTTCGGTCTTCTATGTTCCGAGGCCATGTCTGTACATGCTAGGCTCGTCAAGTCAACCTAAGTGTTTGCATGTGTAAATCTGTCTTACACCCGTTGTATGTGAACATTAGAATCTATCACACTCGATCATCACGTGGTGCTTCAAAACAAAGAACTGTCACAACGGTGCACAGTTAGGGGGAACACTTCTTGAAATTATTATGAGGGATCATATTATTTACTGCCGTCGTTCTAAGTAAACAAGATGCAAAAACATGATAAACATCACATGCAATCAAATAATAAACGTGACATGATATGGCCAATATCACATAGCTCCTTTGATCTCCATCTTGGGGCTCCATGATCATCTTGTCACCGGCTTGACACCATGGTCTCCATCATCATGATCTCCATCATCGTGTCTCCATGAAGTTGCTCACCAACTATTACTTCTACTACTATGGCTAACGCGTTTAGCAATAAAGTAAAGTAATTTACATGGCGTTTCTCAATGACACGCAGGTCATATAAAAAATAAAGACAACTCCTATGGCTCCTGCCGGTTGTCATACTCATCAACATACAAGTCGTGATTCCTATTACAATAGCATGAACATCTCATACATCACATATAGATCATTCATCATTCATCACAACTTTTGCCATATCATATCACAAAGCACTTGCTGCAAAAACAAGTTAGACGTCCTCTAATTGTTGTTGCAAGTTTTACGTGGCTGAAATAGGGTTCTAGCAAGAACGTTTTCTTACCTACGTGAAAGCCACAACGTGATTTGTCAACTTCTATTTACCCTTCATAAGGACCCTTTTCATCGAATCTGCTCCAACTAAAGTGGGAGAGACAGACACCCGCCAGCCACCTTATGCAACTTGTGCATGTTAGTCGGTGGAACCGGTCTCACGTAAGCGTACGTGTAAGGTTGGTCCGGGCCGCTTCATCCCACAATACCGCTGAAGCAAGATAAGACTAGTAGCGGCAAGAAAGTTGACAAATCTACGCCCACAACAAATTGTGTTCTACTCGCGCAAGAAGAACTACGCATAGACCAAGCTCATGATGCCACTGTTGGGGAACGTTGCAGAAAAACAAAAAAAATCTTACGGTTTCACCAAGATCCATCTATGAGTTCATCTAACAACGAGTGATCGGATGCATCTACATACCTTTGTAGATCGTGAGCGGAAGCGTTCAAGGAACGGGGATGATGTAGTCGAACACGACGTGATCCAAATCACCGGAGATCCTAGCGCCGAATGGACGGCACCTCCGCGTTCAACACACGTACGGTCAGCGTGACGTCTCCTTATTCTTGATCCAGCAAGGAGGAAGGAGAGGTTGAGGAAGATGGCTCCAGCAGCAGCACGATGGCGTGGTGTTGATGGAGCTGTAGTACTCCGGCAGGGCTTCGCCAAGCACTATGGAGGAGGAGGCGGTGTTGGAGAGGGAGAAGGAGGCAACCAAAGGCGTGGATCAAAAAGCCCTCCTTCCCCCACTATATATAGGAGGGCCAGGGGGGCGCCGGCCTAGGAGATCCAATCTCCTAGGGGCGGCGGCCAAGGGAGGTTTCCCTCCCCCCCAAGGCACCTAGGGGGTGGCTTCCACTTGTGGGACTCTTCCCCTTTTGGAACCCTAGGCGCATGGGCCTCTTGGGGCTGGTGCCCTTGGACCATGTAGGCCAAGGCGCACCCCCTACAGACCATGTGGCCCCCCGGGGCAGGTGGCCCCACCCGGTGGGCCCCCGGGACCCTTCTGGTGGTCCCGGTACAATACCGGTGACCCTGAAACTTGTCCCGATGCCCGAAATAGCACTTCCTATATATAATTCTTTACCTCCGGACCATTCCGGAACTCCTCGTGACGTCCGGGATCTCATCCGGGACTCCGAACAACATTCGGGTTACTGCATATACATATCCCTACAACCCTAGCGTCACCGAACCTTAAGTGTGTAGACCCTACGGGTTCGGGAGACATGTAGACATGACCGAGACGACTCTCCGGCCAATAACCAACAGCGGGATCTGGATACCCATGTTGGCTCCCACATGCTCCTCGATGATCTCATCGGATGAACCACGATGTCGAGGATTCAAGCAACCCCGCATACAATTCCCTTCGTCAATCGGTATGTTACTTGCCCGAGATCCGATCGTCGGTATCCCAATACCTCGTTCAATCTCGTTACTGGGAAGTCACTTTACTCGTACCGTAATGCATGATCCCGTGACCAGACACTTGGTCACTTTGAGCTCATTATGATGATGCATTACCGAGTGGGCCCGGTGATACCTCTCCGTCATACGGAGTGACAAATCCCAGTCTTGATCCGTGTCAACCCAACAGACACTTTCGGAGATACCCGTAGTATACCTTTATAGTCACCCAGTTATGTTGTGACGTTTGGCACACCCAAAGCACTCCTACGATATCCGGGAGTTACACGATCTCATGGTCTAAGGAAAAGATACTTGACATTGGAAAACTCTAGCAAACGAACTATACGATCTTATGCTATGTTTAGGATTGGGTCTTGTCCATCACATCATTCTCCTAATGATGTGATCTCGTTATCAATGACATCCAATGTCCATAGTCAGGAAACCATGACTATCTGTTGATCAACGAGCTAGTCAACTAGAGGCTCACTAGGGACATGTTGGTGTCTATTATTCACACATGTATTACGATTTCCGGATAACACAATTATAGCATGAATAAAGACAATTATCATGAACAAGGAAATATAATAATAATGCTTTTCTTATTGCCTATAGGGCATATTTGCAACAGTTAAACCAGCTACCATCCGGGTTATCCTCTCCGTCGCTCTCTCCTCCAACTGGAAGATTTGCCAGCTTGACATCAAGAATGCTTTTCTCCATGGGCATCTTGACGAGGTGGTATATTGCCACCAGCCCACTGGCTTCGTCGACTCCGCTCGCCCTGACCATGTGTGCCGCCTTAACCGCGCACTCTATGGTCTGAAGCAAGCCCCTCGTGCGTGGTACCATCGCTTTGCGACCTTCATCACCACTCTCGGCTTCGCCTGCTCGAAGTCTGACACCTCGCTCTTCATACTGCATGGTACGCTCGGCACGGCGTACCTACTTCTCTACGTCGACGACATCATCCTCACGGCGTCTACCTCGGCCTTGCTCGAGCGTGTCATCGCTGCCCTCAGCGCCGAGTTTGCCATGACTGACTTGGGTGAGCTTCATCACTTCCTCGGCCTCGCCGTTCGACGTGATTCTCGGGGTATGTTTCTCTCACAGACTCAGTACGCTCTCGAGATTCTCGAGCGTGCTGGCATGAGCTCCTGCCACTCTGCATCGACTCCCGTGGACACTTCACCCAAGCTCGCCGCTGCGGCTGGCCCCCCCGTTGCTGATCCTTCGGAGTACCGGAGTCTTGCTGGTGCCCTCCGGTACTTGACGTTCACTCGACCGGACATCGCCTACGCCGTGCAGCAAATATGCCTCCACATGCACGACCCGCGCGACCAGCACTTGTCTCTGGTCAAACGAGTTCTTCGGTACGTCAAGGGTACGCTTCACCATGGACTTCAACTCGTGCCTTCTTCCATGGATCGTCTCGTCGCCTACACTGACGTAGACTGGGCTGGTTGTCCAGACACACGTCGCTTCACCTCCGGCTACTGTGTGTTCTTCGGCGACAACCTCATTTCTTGGTCTTCCAAGCGCCAGCACACTGTATCCCATTCCAGCGCTGAAGCCGAGTATCGAGCTGTCGCCAACGCCGTTGCTGAAGCCAGTTGGCTCCGCCAACTTCTCCAGGAGCTTCACCGACCTCTGCCCAGTGCTACTGTTATCTTCTGCGACAATGTTAGTGCTGTCTACATGTCTACGAATCCGGTTCAGCATCAGTGCACCAAACACATCGAGATCGACCTTCACTTCGTTCGAGATCGTGTTGCGTTGGGGCACATTCGAGTTCTTCATGTGCCTTCGTCTCGACAATTTGCGGACATATTCACCAAAGGTCTACCATCACCGTTGTTCTTGGACTTTCGATCCAGTCTCAGCGTCCGAGAATCTCCCGTTGTGACTGCAGGGGGATGTTAGGCAATCCGAATATGTCAGTATATTCGGTTATACCCTGCCATGTTCAGAGCTTGATATCTTGCATGTAATCAGGCCATTATGGTTAGGATTTGTACAGATTGTTTCCCTGTATATCTTGTAATTGTCTATATATATGAGATAGCAGGAAACCACCGATTGTGTGGTCAATCATTCTCTTCCTCTAATTCTATCAGATGGATCTGGTGAAGGTGACAGCAATACCTCGAGGCGTCATGGAAAACAACTGAAGAGGGCAGTAACATCTTCTCCATCTCAGGAATTTTCAGGTTAACTTGTAGGGTCAGTTTGCATCAAATTAATAGTCACCCCTCACTACAATCCGCTCAATTTACTCATGGAACTCTGTTGCAGCACAAGACAATGAAGATATTGAGTCGGATGATCTTCCACATGAAGGCCCTGGGCATGATAATTTCCTTCTTGGAAGACCTGACATTGTCCCAATCCAAGGTAATACTGAATAAACATGCGTCATTTATTTTCGTATTTGAAGCAGCTCCGATAATATGTTCGTATGTGTCAAACCTTAAATTACTTACCTGTGAAATTTTGTACAGGACATGGCAGTCTTCTAGAATATGAGTCTGTGGAGCCAGAAGATGGGCAATCACCTCCAGAAACTGATTGCGGGATAACTCTTAGGGGTTGTCTATCTGGAGCACAAAGTGAGAGACTAAATGCGCTTATCCAGAAAGTTAAACCTGAAACTGTTGTATTCGTGGCTGTCATGAAAAATTGTGATGTTCAATCACCTCGTCCTCTTCTGGTAAAATACTCTTCTTCTTCTAAACTGAATCGGCAACTCACATGCTTATAATATGAACAATATGTTGGTGTGATTGCTGTTGTACTCTACATTTATGTTCCTAGTGTACATTATAAGTGGGGAATTCCCATCTTCAAGTTCTTGTGGATCTTCAGAACACTTTATTAAATGTTTTTCTCTGGACAATTGAAACATGTTTTTCTGAATTCAGCCTGAGTTTGGTTTATCTATTTTTTTTTATTATTCAATGATTATCACATCCGATTCATACATAACCAGATCATCTCGAAGGAACACACATTAGTTGAAGCTGCACACTTTCCACATGAAAGTGGGATGCCTGTCACACTTCAAATTCCAGACAAGAGCGAGGAGTGGCATCCAAGGTTCTACATGGAAAAAGGCGAGCGCATGCTTGCGGGTGATTGGTTAGGCTTCGTATGTGACAACAATGTGCAGGTGGGAGATATGTGCATCTTTGTACCATCGAAGGGTAGTGAAAGTTCCATGTTTACGGTCCATGTATTTCGTGCAAAAGCTACTCCTCCTAAGGATGCAGTTATCGGTTCAGTAGTAAATCCAAGGTTCTATTTATTATTCAATGATTATCACATCTGATTCATACATAACCAGATCATCTGATTCATGTAGATAACCAGATCATAAAAAACATAGCCATACTTCCAACTTTTTGAACGGTTCTATAATTTTGTTCTAATGATCTGAGTTATTTACATGATCAAACGTTTCCCCAGAAAGCATCATTCATGGTTTTTGTCATGATATCGGTTCAGCAGTAAATACAGTGGAGCCTTCTCATGGTCATGGTATCATACTATCGTTGAAAACATAGCTATACTCCCAGCCTTTTGAAAGGTTATATATTTGTTCTAATTATCTGAAGTTACCTGCAGGAGGAAATGCTTCCTCGGAAAGCAACATTCATGGTTTCCCTGTTGATAGTCTGGTTGGCAGTGACGCTCATCCTTCTGAGCACCCTCCTTTCATCTTACCGTTTAGAGGCAATCTAACTACTACTCAGCAGAAGGTAGTTGATGAGAAATGGCAAGCTATCGGATCCAAGTTACCCCTTTATGTAGCAATATTGAACTCAAGCAGTCTTCAGAAGAAGCAAATTGTAAGCTCAATTCTTTGCAGGCTTCACTTTATACAAGTACAAAATCCATTTTGTTGGGATTTGCCAGTGAAAGAAAAAGACTTAATTAAGTGATGCGGATATAAGAATGTGACTTTTCTTAGGGAGTAACAGTAATGTGTATGCTCTCACACTCCTTTTTTTTTCCTTTAGCTTTATGTTAGATTTCTATGGTATGTAGGGGGTGTAGACTATTAAACATGACAGATATTAGGCTTATCATATTCAGTTGTAGAGATTACACTAAAAAAAGAGTCAGTAGTACATATTATACTCTAGTTCACTAGTTCTTATCTTCTTGACCTGTGCTTTGTTGAAATGGCATGATTTGTATTGTCAAGTGTCTCCAGGTTACCGTGGATATCATCGAACTACATTTCTCTTGAAATGGCACTTGACTAAACTGGTTACCTACATGAAGAAGTCTACTTACTTCACTGACATAATGTACCAAACCACCATTTTAACTTCTTTTTTCCTATCTCCAAAACACCAGGAATTTGGTCAAGACTATGCCCATGCCATACATCTTCCAGCTAAAAAAACAGATGTGATACTCAAGTCGAACGGGAAGGACTGGGAAGCCAAGATGTCTTGCAGGAAAGGCAATAATAACTCAAACAGATGGATGCTTTTTAGTGGTTGGGGCAAATTCATGCATGAGAACGAAGTGCGGGAAGGAGGCCTGGGTGATAGAGACATGCTCCTCTTCGAACTCAAGTCGATGAACGAGGAGAAGATTACCATGGAGGTCCATGTCGTTCCCAGAGACATTCTCTAGTTTCTACTAATACAGAATGATGGGAGCCAGCTAGCACCTGCATGCTCTTCCTGTTTAGCACTCTGAAATCGAGCTATGGCTAATCTGATGGACCAAATAAATATAATAAAACCATCTTGAAAGCTTTGCTTACTTTCTCTATATGTGTTTCTGAACCTGAGGAATGAATTCTCAAAATAAAATTAATAGGAATGCATGCAAGATCTTTAATCCGTCGAAAATTTGCTACATGCATCACGCATCAGTATATATACATAAATACTGCTACTTAAGGTTTGTGGTACTGCCTAGCTTCTCTGGTACCATAAGGGATCTTGCTGCTTTTGTCACCTGGAAGAGGTATACGTGAGCAAGTGTCCTCTCTCCACCAACAGAGACAGGATACAGAGTAGCTTGGGCTGGCTTTCCATGGACCAAAAGGGCCACCTTCCCCCATCTCTGCTCCTACTAGCCATGCTGATGCACTTTTGAACTGCACAAACCTAGCAAAGTCGCAAGAATCGCGCCAACACGATCGGACCGAACGGCAAGGAGAGTCAACAGTTCTGTATTGTATAGTTATAATAGCTACTTCCTCTGATTCAGAATAAGTGTCGTGGTTTTGGTTAACTGAAACCACAAAATCAATCAATGGTTTTGTGTTGTACAGTTATAGTAGCTACTCCCTCTGATTCAGAATAAGTGCCGTGGTTTTGGTTAACTGAAACCACGAAACCACGACACTTGTTTTGGATCGGAGGGAGTAGAACATATTTCGGAGATCTGCAGCCACATATTAGTCTTCTCAACATTTTATCTACTGTGGGGCTGCTGACGTACGGGATAGGGTAGGATAAGAGGAACTTAGGTAGGTGCTGTCCACCTCACCTTTCCACGTACGTAGCTGATGCTATATACCTTCCTTCTTAAGTAAAAATCCATTATTGCTAGTCTCTTCAGTTTCATGTATTCTTTCAAGTTCAAAGCAGCTGATGCATGAAATTCAGAAATATTACTCCCTCTGTTACGTCAATTAATTCGGATCGAAGGGAGCACTAGATTTTAGATGTTCAGCTCAGTAATCCTATTTCCTTTTTGCAAGGAAGAAGCTAGTTACAATTTATTTATATACAAGTCTCCTCTTAATTTTCCCTGTTTGAGGATCAGGTTGAACACAATGTTACACTGTCTTCTAGGATAACTGATAGGCATAAGCTTATTTGAAATCCTAAACAATGGTTTTAAGTATGAAATCTTCCCCGCAAAAAAAAACACTCTTAACCTTCTAAAACCCTGTACCTTCAATCCTTGCCCGGTTTTAGATAACGGTTTCGCTCGTTGGTGAAGATAATGCCAGAAAATAATGACATACAAAGTTTCATTAAAAATGAATGTTGTGCCGTGTTCACAGATGCACACAAGACATAAACACATTTGTGTGCCCGTATGTGTTGTGGTGTACGTGTCTGCGCATGTGTCCGTCTATGTCGTACTCCAGTGTTTCAGAACAGAATTAAAGCTAGTCGATGCACTAAGTTGCGACCTCAACCGTACGTTGGTCGTAGTCTGCACTGCCGACATCGATCACTGATCGTCTGATCCTATCACAGTATCAGTTCACCTTTCCTGGAAGGAATGATGAACAACGCCTACCTTACTGTAGCCAAAGATACACATGAATAGCAGTACACAAGTTGTCTTCCCGAACTATTCTTTTTTTTTTTTACAAAAATGATTCAGATCTATTATCAAAGTTCATCAAAAGTACAAAGTATCTCAAACATAATAAAAATCAGATCGAGCTTCCAAGACCACGAACGACCACTATCGCCGACAGAACGAGCCACTGATGTGCCGCTGTCGCCGCTCCCTTACCAGAGCCAGTTTGACCTTGTCGATGACATTCGGGAAGTCTTCGTGCATGTGCCCGTAAGGACCAGCACCCTTGAGCCGCAGTCGTCGTCGTTGAACCCTTGAATAGGTCTAAAGCACCTGACACCAAATCTTGTCACATGACGAGAAACTCTAACCTCATTGTCCCAAGAAGACGGCATATATCGGCTACGTCCGGATGGACGAACTCGGGGAGGATCGGAGCCTGGAAGTCAAACTCGAAGAAGAAGTGATTCCATCCGCCCGAGCATCTCACCTGTGAGGACTAAAAAATCCTAACCTAAACTACTAACCGGACCGGACGCACCGGGATTCCCCTCCCCGGCACCGGTCGCTGGAGCGGCAGGCAGAGGGGAGACGAATCCACGGGCTCGTCGGCAAAGCCTTGAGGGGAGATTTTGCCCTAGCCACCAAGGGATAGGGTCGGGAAAGAGAAACCCTAGATTGGTTCACGATTTGCAGGGCATGCTATTCATGTCTTCCCGAACTATTCATCATTTGCTCCAATACTTTGCAAACTCTCATATTAGCACATTTTCTTCTTTCGTTTTCTAAATAAGGTTGGCAATCTTGAAAGGGAAAAGATTCAAAAAAAAAAAGGGCATGATTGTCTATAATAGAAGAAATTCCAAAAAAAGTATTAGAGGGGAGATTGGTGGAGTGTTGTTGTATTGCTAAGCCTCGTGGGCGAGTATATATTGTGTACATGTCTTGGAGGACAAGAAGCCCTTGTATAGATAAGGCAGGAGAGAGATATGAATCCTATACTATCAAATACACATATACCAAAATATACTCTAACATGAACTAGTATGTGTTTCTCTTAAAACTCAATTTTCTTGGGGAGAATTCCTTATTTAACACCGTCTTAAAATTTATTTCCCTATTTAACACAAAAAAAATCTTTTCTTCCCTATATAACACCGAGTCTAAAATTTATGCCTTATATGACACTTCCGTCCATTTTGGGACTTGACGGTGTTAAATGACACTTGAAAAGACCATTTTACCCCTCATGTGGTATGTGACCAGAATATTAATACATGATTATATAATGAAAAAAGGACACGTCCAACCCGCTTGGTTTGTTCATACCAAGTTGAGCAGCCGAACTCACAATCGCACACACTGTTTGTATTCCATGAGTTTGAGTCTCATTTGGCCCTTGCGTTGGATACGCTATCATCTTTGAGCACATACATTGTGTTAATTTTAAGCTTTTAATTAATTATAAAGGAAAATCCAGTAACCAAGATGATTAGATTAAAATGTATAGTGGGATATACCCTTTTCTTGCGATAACGTTGGGTGGATGCCACTAGTACCAAGATTGAGTAGTGCACCACTAAGCCGACGGTTCTTGTTGCTCAGATAATATCCAACCTTGCATTTAGACCCCATATGCACTGATGTTTAGCATTGTGGTGAATTGCGATAATTTCAATAATCTAGTTTAGCTACATGCATCACCCGATGCAAAGGGGAGGTCTACCCTCCTTTTTGGAGAAAAGAAAATTATAGGTGTTTGACTGTCTTTTCTCTTTCTATATGTGAAGTTGAGATAAGTTCCTTGTAATTCAAAAAATATGTGTCGATACATGAGAGGGCCACATTCCCCCCCAAAATAAAGACCTGCAAGAGGGTCATCGTTCATTGAAGTATAGAATTTATTCTTATTTACCCATCAACCGAGAAGTAGAATTTTTCTTCTTTTCCACGAGTCCACTTTAAAAAGAAGATCAAGCTAGTGTAGACCACATAACAACCTCAAATAGAGCCTAGCAAGATTCATGGAGAAACTCTCAAGTTGGCAACAAGTAGCTGTATCTTTTGTGGATCTTTTATTCTTTTGCCAGTGGTAGCTGTAGAATTTTGATTGGACGGAGCTGTAAATTATCCATGGGTAAGCTGGGAAAGGTGGACGCAAGTGGGGTAAATTATTTCCAGGCATCTTTCATCTGATGCATTTGATCTTTATAGTTTATCATTGGAGAGAACAAATTCTCTACATCTTTTCTATTTAATTAGATATAAAAACACAAGGATATTATTAAGAATTGCAACATGGCGATTAAGTAAGTTACATGCATGCATTGCTATCACTAAAGATGATCTAGAAGACGTGAAGAATCAGGTCTACAGATGGCATTCGATCCTGTGATTAACAAGCTAGCTTTGCTTTTGCAGGAATGTAATTAACAAGCTAGCTGGTAGATATTTTTTTCTAGTACATGCATATGACCTACATCAGTCAAGAGATTCAGGTCCTCGCTGGATATGCCTTGGCATATCAATTATGACTATGGTACTTGATATGATTGGTTATTTCGTTCTTTTTTATTTCAAGAAATTTTTAAAAGAACAATTCAACATACAACAGTTTTTTCACTTGGCTGATAGTTGCAGCTTTTCGTGAATAAAAGACATGTGTGGTAGTCTGAAAAACAAAATAGTTCTATAAAAAACTTTCTTTTGAGCACAGCATGCAAAACTATGATCAAACCTGGAACCCTAACCTAAACGCCATCATCGCCAAACCTGACGGCGGTGGTACAGATGGTGTGGCAAAGCTTCTGAATTTTCCTGCGAGAGTCTGCTGCCTAAGGCTGAAACAAACAAGGGCGAAATGCAAGTCAATATTTCATATGTTTGCAATAAACTGAAAACTAATAGTTAGACTATTTATGAGAGTAGATTTTCTCCCATGCACGAGAGGTCCCGTGCCTGGATTAGTCCATTGATCACTTTGGATGAGCTCGTGCATACAACTTTTGACAGCTCCACCCATCCCATCTCCCATCCTTCTATATGTTTTGAACGATAATTCCTATTTATTTATTTTTAGATTCATGTTCCTTGTATAAGGGGCTTTCAAATAAGATCCATCTTAAATACATTTTGATGAGTTTTTAAATCTTCTTTAAGTTTCAACTGCTGAAACATGGTATGCGTGAACGACAAAAACACAAGTTCCAAAAACTGAAACTAAAAATTTGGTGTGCCTTCGTGCGGAATCCAATGACTTGTGGGTCGTGAGGCAAATCGGGCGGCCAGACAAGTTTCAACTACGAAAACTTGGTAGAAACAATGATAAATTTAGCAAGTTTTAAAACTAAAACTGAAACTTAAATCCTAAACACTAAGCCCTAAAACCCTAAAAGCATATGAAATTTGGTATAACTTGGCAAAAAATTTCATGTTCCAATATTTGAAAGTTAGATTTTTGTTATAAAAGTTGTCAAGATGGCGGACACAAATATGCAAACGAAACTTAATTTAGATTTCCGTTTCAAAAGATAGAGTAAATCAAAATTAAAAGATGGAATAAGAAAGATTTGAGATGGGTGACTCGAATTTTTGTCAAAAAAGACCATCTACCCAACGAAATTGCCAAAAAAGACCCCCTCGGATGAAATTAACAAAAAAGACCCCCGTGGCGGCAGGCGCGCCGGGCGACACACGCAAGGCAATGAACAGATTTGAGACCTTGAGGCCGGCCGGCATGGCTAATCAAGCCGTCGTCGGATACGACAACCGATTGACAGGCAGCTGGTAGCCAGTATGGACTATGGTGTCACGAGGCACGCACGCACTACCCTTCGTCCTTGCAATCAGTGGCGCATATCTGTACCGGATCCACCACCGCCCACTGACATCACCGCGCACAACGCCGCACTATAGCTACATTTAGCTAGGTGCCACTCACTCGCTCCCTCACCATGGGCCATGGCTAGTAGAGTATACTCTCTTAGCTCTATATATAACCCGGTGGTTCGTCCAGAGTCTAGCTCCATCCATTAGCATAGCATCCATCTCCGGCCAGCAAACACAAACGAGCTTCTCTTTCTCCTCCTCGGGTTCAGGGTAATTGGCCGGAGTTGAAGACGAAGCCGGCGGTGAAGACACGAGGGGGATCATCAGTTCATCACAGAGATCGAACGGCCATGTGTAACAACAGCGGTGGCCGCGGCGGGGCGAGGGCGGCGAGGAAGGGGCCGTGGGCGGAGAACGAGGACGCCCAACTGGTATGGTTCGTGCGCTTGCTCGGCGAACGCCGTTGGGATTTCTTAGCTCAGGTCTCAGGTTTGCGCGGTGGCGGGTGATCGATCCAACCTGACTCTACGGCCAGTCACCATTAATCTTCTTCTACCTCCCCTCCCCCGGCGTGTTCTCGGCTGTGCTTCGTGCAGGTCTCCGGCGCACCGGCAAGAGCTGCCGCCTCCGCTGGGTCAACTACCTCCACCCGGGGCTCAAGCGGGGACGCATCACCGCCGACGAGGAGCGGCTCATCCTCAGCCTCCACGCCGAGTGGGGGTCCCGGTGGTCCAGGATCGCCAGGAAGCTCCCCGGCCGCACCGACAACGAGATCAAGAACTACTGGAGGACGCACATGAGGAAGAAGGCCCAGGAGGAGAAGATGCTGGCCAAGAAGAAGGCTGTCGCGGAGGCCTCCTCCTCGACCACGTCGCTGACGACGACGACCTGCTCGGCCTCCGCCACGGCCACGTCGTCCAGGGCGGCCACCACCGAGGCGCCGCAGGAAAGTGGTACAAGCATGGACGACGAGGCCGAGGAGGAGGCCACCACGTCGGTGAGCGAAGAGAACAAGGCGGAGGTGGTGCAGTACTGCTCCGCCGTGGACATAGACCAGCTGTGGAATGACATCGCGGCGTCGGAGAGCTACCCGGAGATGATGATGAGCTGGGGCTCAGCCGGAAACGTCGCTGTCGCCGCCCCCGTGGAGCCATCGTCGCCGGTGTGGGAGTTCTGCGAGGATTACTCCCTGTGGAGGATCGACGACCACGAGTACTACAACAAGATTGATCAACACGCTCTGAATTGAGAGGATTTAATTACGTTTCTCTTGTTGTTCTTGTTCTTGATTCCTAGCTAGCTAGCTTTATTGCACTACTTGTATTACTATATACTAATTCATGCATGTAATTATATGTAAAACTCGAGTTGTGAGATTATATTAGTGACAGCTAGCTTTTTGTGCACATGTGTAAGTCACTAAATATCATATTTCTGGAGAATCTGTTGCAAATTAAACTTGTCAAAATCAAAGATAGTGAACTAGAAGTTCTCTTCTGCTTAATTAATCGTTGAGACAAATATTGTTCCTCCGTTTCGGAAAAAGTCAACTAGTTCTCCGGCCTCTGCACATATATTTCAACAGATTCTTTGCATCTATACGTCTGCGTTTAAATCCAAGGGTGGGTAAGAAACATTTCATTTTCCTACACACAAATATTTTTCTTTTTTTTGCGGGTTTTATACAAATATATTTTTGGGAGAACATGATATTTATTCAACCTATACAAGTGGAAATATTCGCGCATTTTTGCACGGTTAGATATTACACAGCGCAAAGTGAAAAATGGTATAACTTTAACAGTAGATATACGCGCAAAGTATAGATATCATCTTCACCAGAAAATATATCCTATATGCCAAGATACCAACACACGAGTGCATGGGAATCCATTTCACAAAATTGCATGGGAATCCAATGATAGAGCCCTAGCCCCATGTCAAGCAAGCAACTTGCTAGATCAAAAGATGCCCAGATCAGGAGGCCAGCTGGTACCCATGGAATAGCAAGGAAGAAGCAAGAAGAAGAGACCACCATGCATCATCCCATTGTGGAGGTCTCTTTCCAACTTTTCATCATGTCCACCTCTGCCTTTCCATCGCTCCAATAGCCTGTTCAAATCCCATCTGATAACAGTACTCTTTTCACCTTCGTCAATGGCCGATCCACACCTTTGCTCCCCCGGCCGGGTCCACGCAGGGGCGCCAGTGAAACTGAAAATCACATCTCCTATTTCTGTCACTCACTGAGTCATCTTCAGCGGTATTTTTCTTCCGTTCCGTTGAAGAACGCCGATGGTATTTTTGTCCCGGCTATTTCCGTTCCATTATTGGTAGGAGGCAGGGCATATACCTCCACGGGATGTGCAAGTTGGAACAAAAAGCCCAAGTGGCTTTGTGATAAAAATATGGGGGCGGAAAGGTGGTGATAAGGAGCAAGGGCTGCCTTTGTTTCTTCTTTTGGGGGTTGCTTTGCTCCTAATTCTTACTAACCTGACATTATCTCCGTGGTTTGTTTACACCCACTGGTGGTTCACCACAAGACCTTTTGGTTTAGTGTGCTAGTTACCCCACAGAAAGATTGTTTTTGCATCCGTTAATTTTGTTCCTCCGTTGTTAGGCTGTTGCATTAGAATCCTCGAAAGAAATCTCTTTCCGCTTGATCCTAACTTTTTCCAGACGGACTAAACAACG
Organism: Triticum dicoccoides; assembly: GCF_002162155.2. Lineage (NCBI taxonomy): Eukaryota > Viridiplantae > Streptophyta > Magnoliopsida > Poales > Poaceae > Triticum > Triticum dicoccoides. The sequence goes on from NC_041380.1 coordinate 28,998,905, forward strand.
CATCACGACTGTAAATAATAATGGATTTGCTAATTCTCAATCATCTAAGAATTAATTAAGTCCCAAGCAACGCGTCAAGATTCATGCAACAAAAATTTCTATTGTTTTCCCTTTTTGGTGTTGTGCTCTGACTGCAGACACTTGCATGCAACTGATTTGCGTTGTACGTTGTATTTTACCTTTTTTTTCTCTGGGTTATTCTTTTCTGGGTGCAACTACATCTGCACATTTCTCATCGGCTTCACCATTTCCCCCCTTTTTTTCCTTTTGGTTTCCTTTGTTTTCTTTTTTTTTAATTATTTGGTTTTCATCGATATTCTAGTGTTTGTTTTCCTTTTTTTTTCTTTTAATACACGTATACATTTTTGTACACATTGCACATTTTTTGTATACATTAGACATGTTTTTAATACATGTTTAAATTTTTGAAATACACGAATAATATTATTTTTCAAATATGTGTTTGATTTCTACTTATATTCATGCATATTGTATATTTTTGGTACACATCTCAAACATTTTTTACACATGTTTAATATTTTTCAAATACATGATTTAATTTTATCAAATATTTTTAAAAAAAATTTAACTAAAATATGTGTCACAAAATTCATATACACGTTGAAACATTTTTCCATTATTTCTTTTAAAGTAGAAAAAATATTCTTGAAAAACGGCAACATTTTATTAAAACGAACGTACATATTTTTGGATGGTACGAAACATTTTTTTAATTACACAAACATCGTTTTTATATTTTGTATCATTTTACAAAACTGTCACGTACATTTTTTGAAATACATGAAACATTATTTTCTGAATGTTATGAACATTTTTTAAAAGTACACCAACAAAAGTTTTAGACCATGTTAACATTTTTCAAATTCATGGTGTCACTTAAAAAATAAGTACTTTAAGGTTTTTAGAAAGTATGTATTTATAATATTTCAACAATATAAACTAAAATAAAAATAAAAAATATGAACGAAAAAAGAATAGAAAGTAACGTACAACTGTGTGATTATGGACCGGCACATTTAGCGCGTGCTTGTGTCTCGCTGCGGGCGAGACACAGTTGCTCTCGGCTGAACAAGAGACCGAGCAAAGAAGCGAGCTTGCTAATGGGCCACTGGCAAGAGGTCTCAACCTTCACCTAAGACCAAGAGATTATGAACGAAATCACTATTTAAGGGTTACTCTTTATAAATGTCACTCTCATCTTTACAGGCGCTGACTTCTAGCGCATTGCATATGCGCCACTTGTCGTAAGTTAGGAGTTTTTTTCTTTTTTGTTGATTCATTTATTCTAAATGTCTTGTCCCTCGAACCGTCCGTTTAAATCCTAAACTGTTTTCACTGGTTTTCTTTTAGAAAAGGAGAAGGACCCCCGGCCTCTGTATCTGGATGATGCATGCAGTCGCTTTATTAATTATTCACACAAGACCTTACAAAGTCATAAAACAGTAAGACCAAAGCCACCGTCTAGGCAACATCTGTCGCTACTCCTATCCAGTTGATAAAAGGGATGCTGATAGCCTGGGCCTAATATCAAACAGACCTCGCAGCCAAATCTAACATCTAAGACTGAGGTCCCAACCAGGACTCTTGCCGGGTATGGGGCACCCACCAGTCCGGCACACTCCTCAACTAGGACGCCTGCCGGGTATGAGGCCACCGCGGCAACCTGCCACCAATTCATCTTCAGTGTTGTACTGCTGCATCTATCTTGCCTGGTCTAGCTGCCGTCGACGCCACCACGACGCCAAACAACGCCACCACCCTGTGCTCGTTCATCATCACACGCCCATCGAGGAGACCCCACTGCTCCATGCCGCTGAGACCCACCGTTATCGACGTGCCTGATACCACGTCGCTCCTCCATCGCGAACACCACTTGTTGCCACTGGTCCCATCCCCTCAGCCTGCAGTTCCTCTAACCAAGCACCCAAACGCCCCTGGCGGCACCTCCAAGAAGGGAATGACTCACGCAGTGTCGCCGCTGCCCAATCTAAGGAGATTTCGGGTTTTCACCCGGGCATGGGGTCGGGGTGGAGGGCATGGACCACAACGGCGCTTGCAAGGAGGAGAACGGCGAACCTGGTCGTCGCCACCGTCGGGATGAATGAGTCATCCAGAGTTTCCTCCGGTCCGATGGCACCTCTACCAGCCCCGAGGCCGACGACCGCGATCATAAGCCACCAAGTGCAGCGGGAGAGAGCCAACAGCGTGGAGGAGATCCACCGGCAACTCACCGCCCACGCGGTTAAGACGCTGTCCATCCACCCCCCCTCCCCCCGCGCGAACTTCGCCAGCCGAGGGCGCCGTCGCCAATCCTAACGGGGTCGCCGCCCCTGGTCTAGGTTCCTCCATGATGGCCGGAGTGGCGAGATCCGCCACGAGCGACGAGATCCGGCACCGTGCGGCCGACGCCATCGCCCAAGCCCGCCGTCGGCCGATCCATCTGTCGCGCCGTCGGGAGCCCGCACATTGTCGGGACTCCCACACTCATGGATCTGGGCGCCCGTGCACCGCTGCAAGCCCGCCGCCTCCGGGATCCGCCACACCATCGGGAGGGCCGCACACCACGGATCAGGACGCCCGCGCCGCCGCGGATCCGGGAGAGTGAGGAGAGACCCTCCGTCGCCGCCGTCGCACGCACGGGCTTTGCCCGGCGCCGACCATCGGCAGCGGCGGAGGAGAGAGGGGCGCTGGAAGGTTACTAGGCGGCGGCGGTTGAGCCCTCCGGAGCCGCCGCGGGGAGGCGACGTGAGAGGGAGGCTGCGGATCAGAAAGCCGATGACGATAGATCGTCCACCGTTGTTGTTGGGTTTCTCGCGCCTAGATCTTCGAAACTGGATTCCGTGTTAATAGGTTTCGACAAACCATTTTTCACGAAAAAAACCTGGAAAAAAACCCGATGCAGGAAGCATGATTTATTTTTTTCACTTTTTTTCTTTTTTCGAGAACCACAATTGTGGTACTGGCGGAAGCAAATCTTCGCCTCCATGAAAGGCAAAGATGTGTTTCTCATGGAAGCATATTTTTTTTTCGAAAAGCACGGTTATGTTTCTCACAAAACAAATATGTACCTCAATGAAAAGCAAATATGAGCCGTGGAAGCACAATTTTAATTCTATAATTTTCTATTCTCCAAACCTAGGAAAAAATGGGCGAAAACCAAAAAACTAAAACATACCCATCTACAACCTGAAAACACATAAAAAATAAATTCTAGAGGAAGCACCCAGCATGCAATATGTGTAGTGGCTAGACTTGCCACTTGGCATGCTCCCAACTCACTCAAAGTGACCCGTAAACGTCCTCAACAAGGGGCTGCAAATAGCACAAAGAAGCACCAAACGGGCCGGCCTATTAGGCAACCAATGCTTTTGTGACCAGTTCTTTGCTAATTTTATACAATTTTCCACTTGTGTGTACTGGTTTTCTGCCCTTCTTTGGTTTTATACAGTTTTTGTACTTTTTATGTTTTCTTTCATACTCCCTAGATCTTTATGGATTTTTTCCATTATTACTATTTATTTTGCTTGCCTTTTTAATATATGAGTGTTTTTAGATAATTCTACATTATTTCATTCACATGTTTTTTGAAATCAGTACATATGCTTCATTTTCAAATTCGGTGAATTCTAAATTGTTTTTTAAATCATGTACTTTTTAAAATTCTGGTGTATTTTTTGGATTTGACGCATTTTAGAAAATTTGTTTATTTTTGGTAAAACATCTATTTATTAATGTTTTAAATAAATTCCTTAGAAAACTTAGATTCATGGATTATTTCATATCTTCAACATTTTTTAGGAAAATTCAAAATAAAATACCAAAAGCAAAAAAACAAACCGGTAAAAAAACTTGAAATTCTAGAAAAAGAAATCTGAATGAAAAACATAAGAAAACAAAACCGATCGTACTAAGCTTGGTTACTCTAGTTTGGCCCTTGCCCATGTGAGGAGGGAGACCTCTGATTCCCTGACCCATGCGGTGGGCAAGTCCTATTCGGCACATAGTTCGCCAAGTAGTGACGCAGTACATACCCTCTCCGTGGCTATTTCTTTTTTAAATAATACATTTTTTAATAATTTAGAGAAATATTACACCGCTTTTTTATTTTTTTAAAATAATACACGGTGGACCCGCGGAAGCTGACTGGCTTCAGTCGTTTGTGGCGTAGCCAACAGGCTTTCTTGGCCCACTACGAGGCCGACTAGTGTCTTTTCGGCCACGTGGAGGCCGACTATAGGCCGGACCACGTCACTCGGCCTCGGGGTTCCCAGTCGGCCAGGCCCAGGCCAACAGGCCCAGTCTACTTACCCAGGGCCGACAGGTAGCCCAGTCGGCTTCCCCGTGGCTGATAGGAGGCAGCCACCCCTCCAGCCGAGCGCACGCCCCTTCTTCCTCCTCTATTCCTCTTCTCTTCTTCTATTCTTCCCTTCCTCTCTCCCCACCCGAAAAAACTCTCATTTATGCACCATTTGGTAGCCGGTTTCTTGCCCATTTTCCATCGTAGTGTTATTCTAGAGGGTTGGGGGAGGTAAGGGAGACCTCGATCTCACGATGGGATAGCTCATGGTAGTGGTGGTGAGTGGTGTAGGTGGTGGTGGTGGTGGAGGTCAAGGTGGTGGTGGTGGTGGAGGCTCCGGTGATTGAAGGCCGCCGTTTGTCGTTACTTCGCACACTTCAAGGGTAAAATTCAACCGACATTTTGTCTGTCATAGTTGTTCCGGTAGTATTCAGTAGGTTTGGTGATATTTCGGTGTGAGATTATTCAGTTGGCTCGGCGATGTTTCGGTGTGCGATTATTCAGTTGGTTCGGTGATATTTCATAATATATTTAGATGTCAAACATTAAGGTATGCGAATATTTTTAGTTGGTTCGGTAATATTTCGTAATATATTTAGATGTCAAATATTTAGGTGTGCGGATATTTTTAGTTGGTTTGATAATATTTCGTAATATATTTTGATGTCAAATATTTAGGTGTGCGGATATTTTTACTTGGTCCGGTAATATTCCGCAATATATTTAGATGTAAAATATTTAGGTGTGTGGATTTTTTAGTTGGTCCGGTAATATTTCATAATATATTTATATGTCAAATATTTGTGTGAATATTTTTCAGTTCATCCTTTTGCTTAATAATTGTCCATGTTGAATAATTTTTTAGGCCAGCAGAGAAGTCTGATGTAGTGAAGTTCGTATTTTATTACGGTCCTGCTACTGTCCAAAGAAATGTGATGGGAGCTGATCTAAGTGATTTTGAGTAAATAGAGGTGCCACTGACTGCCCCTCAAACATGGTATGTTAGTCAGTTGAAAGAATGGTTGACAGGAAGTTTAGGGCTTAATACTGAAATACACATCGTCGGTGTGCATGCATTATGGACCCGGTCAAGTTCAATCGTTTACTTTTATTTGAGGCCAATAGAGCGGGACCCTCAGTGGGTGCGCTGGTTACAAGGTTGTGAAAGTAGGGAATGCAATCATGTTGCCTTAGTGCTTCCCATCATGAAGGAGGTCAGTGCACCTGAAGGTGAGGGTGGTTACGATCCTGGCCAGAGCAGTGAAGGGATGCATTTATCTATGTCAAATTTTGTGTCAAATGCTGGAGATGACAGTTACGAACCAGGGCAGAGTAGTCAGGTAGAAGGAGGAAATGCCGATGGTTATTACAGTGGCGAGGCGGACGCTGACAAGGTAGATGGGCAGATGCAAAACTAGATGGAAGATGAAGATACAGATGGTGATAGTGATAGTGGTCATGCCGATAATTCAGACGAGTTGGATGAAGAAGAGAACGTAGAGGAGGTATCGAATCCTGCATCATGGAATAAGTGCAGGAAACTTTGGTGGGAGAAATGAGCAGGAAACAATGTTGCCGCCTGGTCCAATAGCGGCAGGTGCCACACGAGAACTTAGGGGGTCTTTTTTGTCATTCTTGTTCAGAGGTGATCATTTCTCTCAATTAGATTAGCCAGGTGATATTTTTGCACACCTGGTTCAGAGGTGATCATAATTACGGTGCAAAATATGATGGGCATGCACCTATCGAGTTCGGTGTAGCCGATTGCAGCTAATCGGCTTAGGCGAAACCAATTAGTCCTAATCAGACACACTAAAACCGGCAGGAGCTTTAACCTGCAGCCGAGAGCCCTGTCGGCTTCCCCAGGCCGATAGGATTCCATTCGGCTTCCCCTAGGCCGACAGGACCCCATTCGGCCGTGCCAAGGCCGACCGAGGCCAGTCAGCTTCCCCCAGGCCAACCATGTATTATTATTTTTAAACTACACGATATTTTCCTAAATTATTAAAAAAATGTATTATTTTAAAAAAATAGCCTCACCGTGAGCCTGTATCCACCAGTTTCGGGTAGATTCTACAACCTTCCCTGAACCAGTTTTTCTTCTCTTCTTTGTTATCTCTTCTGGTTTCTCTTTCTTTTAAATTTTTCATTTTTTTCCTTTTTATTTTCTGTTTTCCATTTTCTTTTCCTTTTTTATTTTCATTTTCTCCTAAATTTAATTTTTCATTTTAGTTTTTTCTTCTCTTTTTTTATGTTTTTTATTTCAATTTTACATTTCATTCTTTCTTTTTGATATCTTCTTTCTTTTCCATTTATGGAAACATCTTTCAAATTAGAAAACACTTTCTGAAATAATGAATTTATTTTAATCATAAACATTATTTGAAATCAGGATCATTTTTTAAATTACTGAACATTTTATGTAATCGTGAACATTTTGGAATGAACGGTCATCATTTGAGATTTTTTAAAAAATTTGGGAATTCATCGACATGTTTTTATTTTTGCTGAACATTTCTTGAACGAATGAACATTTTAGAATCGAAGACATTTTTTTGATTTTAGAACAATGTTTAAAAAAATGTTCGGCCAGGACGCGAACATTTTTTGACTTTTGTGAAAAAATTATTATTGTTCAACATTTCCATTAAATTACGATTATTTTTAAAAATCCCAACTTTTTTAATATGCAACATTTGTACATAATTGTGCAAAAAATTAACATTTATGATCATTTTTTAGGAAGAATTAATATTTTTTAACAAATCCGAACATTTCTCAATTCCTTGAACGTTTTCTGAATATGCGTACCTTTTTTGAAATCATGAACGATTTTTGAAATTTGCAAACATTTTAGATTATTTGAGTTGACAAACATTTATAATTTCACGACATTGTTTTTGAAAATTTTATTTTTATTCTGATTTTGTAACTTTTATAAAATCCTAATTTCTTTTAAAATAGAACAAAAAATAAAAACGAAATGAAAAAAAGGAGGATATCCCAAATTGCGCATAAGCCTGCCCAACAGGGCACACGTGGGGAAGGGGACGCATGCCAAGCCTCTCTGCGGTAGAAAGCGAGGTAACGCACATGGGAGCTCCTTACCGGCGCATTCAGCGCCCGTTGGTGTTTGTGGCGCCTACGCAACTTATATGGGTCGGCCAATCACGATGAAGAGGTGAATCGACCGCCAGCGAACACTCGCGTGCATGCTTCGTTCAATGGTTGACCGGTCGTGGTAGACTAAAAATAAATAGAAAATCAAAATAGATCCTCAATGTCAAAAATGTTCACGGATTTAAAAGAATGTCCACAAACTGTAAGAAAGGTTCATCAAATTTATTTTTTTAAAGATCACCGGTTTTGAAAAGTTCACTAATTTGAAAACAAAAACATCGAATTTAAAAACATTCCATCAAATTTTAAAAACATTCACTGATCTGGAAAAATGTTCATCGAATTAGAAAAATGTTTGTCAAAATTTTCAAAAAGTTCATTGATTTTGATAAATCTAATTAGGAAAAGGATTATCAATTTTGAAAAAAAATTGTCAAATTTTGAAAAAACGTTCATAAAATCGAGTGAACTTCTTCTACGAATTAGAAAAAAAATCCAAAAAAGGGAAAAAGGAAAGGAAGAAGGAAGAGAACACTAGTAGAAAAAGGGTCTGTTGTCCCGGTTCGTAAGGGCCTTTTGTCCCGGTTCCTGAACCGGGACTAAAAGATCAATACTAATGCCTGTCCCTTTAGTCCCGGTTCAATCCAGAACCGGGACAGATGGGCCTCCACGTGGCCTGTGCGCGGAGCCCAGGCAGGAGGGCCTTTGGTCCCGGTTGGTGGCACCAACCGGGACCAATAGGCATCCACGCGTCAGCATTTCTGTGGCTGGGTTTTTTATTTTTTTTTGAAAGGGGGAGGGGGGGTTGGGGGTTTTGGGGGGTTAATTTAGGTGTTTCATATATTGTGTTAACTAGCTATAATTAATAGAGAGAAGTGTCCTCTCTTATGTCCGTGCTTGGTCGACGCTACGTACTATACATACGTATAGAGAGGACTAGACACGCTAGCTAGCTAGTAAGCAAACGAAGGAAACAGAAGATCGTCATGAACATATATGCATACAGAGAGAAGTGATATCGACCACCTCTCCTTCTCCGAGAGATTGGTCGAACAACAAGTTCTCGTATATCTATCCGACACTACCGGCTACATATATACAATAATTATCTCTTACAAATATAATCTCCTAGCATACGGACTCATGGTCCACATAGTATTCTTCGTCTTCAGCGATCACGTGGTCAAGAAAGAATGCCGCCAATTTCTCTTGAATTGCTCGCATGCGAGCTAGTGCTAGGAGTTCATCCCGCTTTCGAAACATCTAATTTAAAGAAGGGGGTCAATACACACACACACGCACACACACACACACACACATATGAATGAATGAATGAAACTCAACACAAATGATGGTAATAAAATAAAATTGTGAATGTTATTATTTACGCACTTCATATTGTTCGTCAGTGTAGCCCCGCTCACAGGTCGTGTGGCGGATGGACTCGCAAATGTAGTATCCACAGAAATTATTCCCTTGTTCCTGCCACAACCACTTTACAATAAATAGAGGTCAAGCAAACTGATAAGCAAGAATGCCAAATGGTATTGATGAAACTAGCGCTTGAATCAATAGGAGATGCGCGGAACATGCTACTATAGTACTTACTTTCGGTTGTCTAAATTGCAGCTTCTTCGGGAGTCCCGGAGCTTTTTTGGTGAATTTTTTCCAAACCTTGCCAGGCAAAGAAAACAATTACTTGATATATCAGGAAATGAACAAAGTTGCTGATGTGGTGGATAATGATCGATTTGAGTCATGTCCGCATAGTCCTGGGGATCTTTTCATCTTGAGTCTAAGATGGTTACTAGTCCCCGCTCAAGGTTAATCTCTAGGAGAATATAGTGGAAACTGCACACGCATGCATAACTCATCAATTACATTACTATAAACTTGACTAATATATAAGGGAAACCGAATACGCACAAGACAGTAACACTCACTTGAAGTTGTAAGGAAAGAGTATTATATCTTTGTTTTCATTTATTACCAACGATCGTAGCAAGTTGGCCTCGGTATCTGCGGGATGAAATTTAACCTCAGTTTCATCTATGAGATATGTGTTAATGAACCCAATATCACCGACTTTGTTGTTAGACGTCCTGCAAAAACAAGTTAGACGTCCTCTACTTTGTTGTTGCAAGTTTTAAATGGCTGCTACGGGCTTAGGAAGAACTGTTCTTACCTACGCATCAAAACCACAACGATAATTTGTCAAGTTGGTGTTGTTTTAACCTTCGCAAGGACCGGGCGAAGCCACACTCGGTTCAACTAAAGTTGGAGAAACTAACACCCGCTAGTCACCTGTGTGCATAGCACGGCAGTAAAACCAGTCTCGCGTAAGCTACGCGTAAAGTCGGTCCGGGCCGCTTCATCCAACAATACCGCCGAACCAAAGTGTGACATGCTGGTAAGCAGTATGACTTATATCGCCCACAACTCATTTGTGTTCTACTCGTGCATATTACATCAACGCATAAAACCTGGCTCTGATGCCACTGTTGGGTGTCGTAGTAATTTCAAAAAAATTCCTACGCACATGCAAGATCATGGTGATGCATAGCAACGAGAGGGGAGAGTGTTGTCCACGTACCCTCGTAGACCGAAAGCGGAAGCGTTAGCACAACGTAGTTGATGTAGTCGTACGTCTTCATGATCCGACCGATCAAGTACCGAACGCACGGCACCTCCGAGTTCTGCACACGTTCAACTCGATGACGTCCCTCGAACTCCGATCCAGCCGAGTGTTGAGCGAGAGTTTCGTCAGCACGACGGTGTCGTGACGATGATGATGTTCTACCGATGCAGGGCTTCACCTAAGCACCGCTATGATATGATCGAGGTGGATTATGGTGCAGGGGGCACCGCACATGGCTAAGAGATCAAGAGATCAATTGTTGTGTCTTTGGGGTGCCCCTTGCCCCCGTATATAAAGGAGTGGAGGAGGGGGAGGGCCGGCCCTCTCTATGGCGCGTCCTAGGGGAGTCCTACTCCCACCGGGAGTAGGATTCCCTTTTTCCTAGTAGAACTAGGAGCCCTTCCATGTAGTAGGAGTAGGAGGGAAGGAAAGGGAAGGGAAAAGGAGAAGGAAGGAAGGGGGCGCACCCCCTCCCTAGTCCAATTCGGACCAGCCCATGGGGAGGGGTGCGGCCACACTTTGAGGCCTTTCTCTCCTTTTCCGTATGGCCCATTAAGACCCAATACGAATTCCCGTAACTCCCGGTACTCCCGAAAATATCCGAATCACTCGGAACCTTTCCGATGTCCGAATATAGTCGTCCAATATATCGATCTTTACATCTCGACCATTTCGAGACTCCTCGTCATGTCCCTGATCTCATCCGAAACTCCGAACTCCCCATCAAAACACATAAACTCATAATATAATCGTCATCAAACTTTAAGCGTGCGGACCCTACGGGTTCGAGAACTATGTAGACATGACCGAGACACGTCTCTTGTCAATAACCAATAGCGGAACCTGGATGCTCATATTGGCTCCTGCATATTCTACGAAGATCTTTATCGGTCAAACCGCATAACAACGTACGTTGTTCCCTTTGTCATCGGTATCTTACTTGCCCGAGATTCGATCATCGGCATCTCAATACCTAGTTCAATCTCGTTACCGGCAAGTCTCTTTACTCGTTCCATAACACATCATCCCGCAACTAACTCATTAGTTGCAATGCTTGCAAGGCTTATGGTGATGTGCATTACCGAGTGTGCCCAGAGATACCTCTCCGACAATCGGAGTGACAAATCCTAATCTTGAAATACGCCAACCCAACAAGTACCTTCGGAGACACCTGTAGAGCACCTTTATAATCACCCAGTTACGTTGTGACGTTTGGTAGCATACAAAGTGTTCCTCCGGTAAACGGGAGTTGCATAATCTCATAGTCATAGGAACATGCATAAGTCATGAAGAAAGCAATAGCAACAAACTAAACGATCAAGTGCTATGCTAACGGAATGGGTCAAGTCAATCACATCATTCTCTAATGATGTGACCCCGTTAATCAAATGACAACTCATGTCTATGGCTAGGAAACTTAACCATCTTTGATTCAACGAGCTAGTCAAGTAGAGGCATACTAGTGACATATTGTTTGTCTATGTATTCACACATGTATTATGTTTCCGGTTAATACAATTCTGGCATGAATAATAAACATTTATCATGATATAAGGAAATAAATAATAACTTTATTATTGCCTCTAGGGCATATTTCCTTCATCAATGCCCTGAAGCGACCATGACCGCCTCCGCCCGATGACAACCGTGTCCGCTGTCTTAAACTTGAGCAGGGACTAGTAACCGTCTTAGACTCGAGACGAAAAGATCCCCAGGAGTATGCAGACATGACTGAGATGCTCCAGAAGTAAGTTCAATCGATCATTATCACACCATATCGAAAACTTTGTTCATTTCCTGATATCAAGTAATTATTTTCTTTGTCTGCCAGGGTTTGGAAAGAGTTCACCGCAATTTCTCCGGGACTGCCGACCGAGTTGAAATTTAAACACCCGTAAGTAATACTACTACCTAGTTCCGCGCATCTCCCATTAATTCTAGGTAGTTTCATCAATACCATTTAGCATGCTTGCTTATTAGTTTGATTGACCTCTATTTCTCGTAAAGTGCTTGTGGCAGGAAGCCGGGAATGATTCCTGTGGATACTATGTTTGCGAGTTCATCTACAACGAGATGGCCAAGAATAAGCGGGCTACTCTGAAAAATAATATGAAGCGCGTAAGCAAAATTATTCACAATTTTATTTTATTGCCATCATTTGTGTTGAGTTTCATTCATACACATGTATTGACCCTCTTCTTCGATTTAGATCTGGCAGGTGCGGGATGATCTCCTACCACAAGATCACATTAAAACAATTCAAGAGGAAATCGCGGGATTCTTTCTTGATCACGTCATCAATAAATCCGGAGAATACCATGTGGAACTTGACTTCAGATGTTAGGGATTGTAAGAGATCTTATATTGTATATGTGTAGCTAGTAGCGTCGGATAGATATACGAAAACTTGTTGTTCGATCAATCTCTCAGAGAAGGAGGAGGTCGATCACTTCTATCTGTATATATATGTTCATGACGATCTTGTGTACTTAATGGTTTCCTTCATTTGCTTACTAGCTAGCGTGTTGCAAGTTCTCTCTATACGTATAGTACGTAGCATCGACCAAGCACGGACATAAAAGAGGTCACTTCTCTCTATTAGCTAGCTAACACAATATATGAAACCCCTAAATTAACC
>NC_041380.1:29011867-29023168 GCF_002162155.2 Triticum dicoccoides
ACACACCCCTTTCAAAAAAAACCAACCCCTGAACTGCTGACGCGTGGATGCTTTTTGGTGTTACCAACCGGGACTAAAGACCCTTCTACCTGAGCAAGCCGCAGCGGCCACGTGAAGCCCCATCTGTCCCGGTTCGTAAGCGAACCGGGACTAAAGGTATTGGGCTTTAGTCCCAACCCTTTAGTCTCGGTTCTATTAGTGAAACTTGTCACGGCGTGTTTACTTAAAAAAGCCTCTGAAGTGACGTCATAAAGGGTTAACATTTAGGTTTATGTTTGACCAATTTTCTATGAGTGGCCTGGGCTATAGCTAGACATCGATATTTGACCGGTGGATGGATTGATGGTGACCTAAATCTACCTGACGTGCATGGGCATGACTCTATTTTCATTCACCGGCGGTCCTTGTGAAAATCTAAATGCATTCTAGACTCTACTGTACTTCAGATACTATTTCAGCTCGTACTGATGCAACGACGACTTTTTTTTTGACAGGAAGACGGTAAAAAAACCCCCTACAGTATAATTGGTGCAACAACCCCAAATTACAAGTACCATGCCTTGAACCTGGGTGGGTAAGAAGGCATCAGCCCCTTCCAACCACTAGGCTATGCCTTAATCTGCTGCAACGACGACTTTGCTCCAACACTAGGCTGGGCTGAGGCCCTAGCTAGCTATAGCACATGCCTCAACGTCAAAATGCATGTCCTTCAGAATATTGACATTCGTGACATTTTGACCATTGAGTTATTCATAATTGATATATTTTTATCTAAAAGGTAGTATATTATTTTTGTAGATCAAAGGGTCTAACCAAAGCATCTACTCACCAAGATATTACTCCAGTTCATTTTGCCACGTCCCGTGCCATTTGAGAACCTCTCACCACCTTTCATGTACTCCCTCTGTAAACTTTTACATGACGTTTTAGATAAAAATACAGAGGGAGTGATCTAAAACGTCTTATAAAAGTGTATAGTGGGAGTAGCTATGAAATCTATAAACCTTATCTCCTTGACATCTAGGGTAATTTTGAAATCATCTTTGGGGCAGTCCAAAACCCCTATGCACTACATTAGTTGTTTCTTCTTGAACACAGGGTGCAAGAACGGCTAGCCGTTGATTTAAGCCCAAATAATTCCTCTCTACAGCACCTGCATATGCATGCCGGTCCATTTGATTTTGCCAAAGTGACACTACTGCAACTCATGGCCTGGCCCCAACCCTCGGCTTGATGGTGCTGGTTGCGCACGGTTGATTCCACCCAAAGACATAGCAGATAGAATCCACCGTGTGGATTTATCACCATAAACGACGAGGACCCCTCTGTCGAATTGAAATTGAATGACCCCACTAAACCGGGAGTCGACATACTAGGATATTGTACAGTGTGATGCCTCAAATGGCCGAAATAGGCGATGAGGTTGTCTGGGACCTCCACTCGCACATTCCCCTCGACAAACAACACATGCAATCCATCACCCAAAACATGCCCTTAGGGTCTTAGCTCACCTCTATCATCTGAGGTTCAAAAAATTGTTATCTATCCCACCATCATCCCAACCAGGATAAGAAAGAGGGGTGAATGGTAGGAATATCATATCCCGGGTGTTCACTTAGTAACGGAGGATGAGTTTGACTACCTTTTCATTGATATGATGGTTGTAAACCCCCAATTTAGTTGTGATGTTTCATGTTTTTAAGTGTTTCTCTTTTTGTTTTATGGGATTATTTGTTTTTTCCTCGGATCTTTGGTTTATGATGGATATATATATCACGAACTCTTGTCGTCACCTCACAAACATGCTTGCCAAATATTCCCACTTTGGAAGCCATTTCCTATGGATTTTCCTCAAAGGAACAATTCCAGTTCTTAGGATTGTAGAACCCTAGCAGTGGTTTTCCAAAGCAGCTAACATCAACAATGCTTGGAAAATTCAACCGAAGAAAAAACTAGAGACTACTCTCCACCTACTAAACCACATGCCAGCAAAAATCCCATGGTCTAGCTCAAATGTTTTAAATGAAAATTAATTCCATTTATACACTATATTGGCCATCAATTCCAAAACCCACTTTCTTGGCCTCCATAAATCTTAGGAGATATCGTATAGCCTCCTGGGGATATAAATGCCACAACCGTGTAAAAACATTCGGACCCACAATACAAATTTCCACCAAATCGTCCAAACACTAGGAATGGGCATTTAAACCACTTGTGAAGCGATCCATCGCTACACCTGTCCGTTTCTCGTGAAGCTTGGCCAGGATGCTCATCTCTGATGACATGATCACCCACGAAATTATCAGGCTAATTTGGTCATTGCAACACTTCGATCCAGCATGAAACAACGTTGCTCCAATTTGGTTTTCTTTTGAGTTTGCTTAGTGGTGTTTGTCCTTAGGGCGAGAAAGTGCCACTATCTCTCTCTGGCATCTTTGCAGAGCTTGACATCGGAAGGATGTTGGCTGGACAGCTTTATGTTTATTCGATACGCGCGCGGTTGAGATCAATAAGCTTCCATCGTCAAGAGAAAAAACATCTGCCCACGCAGATCACGACGACGGGCAAGAGATCTCTTCATGATAACAGTATGATAAACCACATGGACCATGCGTATATATATCCTACATATACGGATGGATATATCCATATGCATCATCAGTTAATTGGCAACAGCAACACAATACCAGTCCCATGTTTGTGGTCCTCAGAAAACTAATTAAGCCGATGATGGATATGCACGTACCCTAGCCAGCTAACTACCACCTTGCAGTTTCAGGTGTGGGAATAATGCGAACCCATGATGGGACTGCACGAGCCATGCAAAATAGCTAGACAACCGAGCCATTTGATGCACCAACGGCGACTAGCTTGATGCATGGATGGTCTTCTTTGGGACGTCGCCTTACGTGCAGCGATCGGTGGTGCAACAAGGACGGGAACGCCCGACGGATCGTTGTCGTGTACAGATAGGGTAGATCGGCCGAGGGAGGGAGATAGACAGGCTAGCCACGGCGTGGTCCAGTCCAGTGGCTGGACGGGGTGACGGGTAGGAGGAGAGATCGAGATCACAACGAAATAAAACGAACTACTCGGTGTCATGATTAGTGGAGCGAGCTGCCCTTATCCAAGGACGAATATGTTGTCCTAGATTTGTCCTTGTTCTGACAATGTTGTATGGCATCAATAGAGGGGCATGTGGAGCTTTGGTCAGGGCCAGATCTTTAGCCTCGTTTTTTTCCACGACTCGTCAAGGTGGTCTTCGATGGCGTTGTTGGGAAAGTGGCATCGACGATTCGTGTTTCCGTCTTCTAGCATCTTCTCCATCCGGTGATGCTCGACCATCATCAGTTTCGTCGGGAAGCTATGGAGGTAAGGTCTCTCCTATTCTGTCCGGAAGGAGCTAGGTTGGTTATCTTGCTCCGCCGTCACCTTCGTGGTTGTTGCGTCAATAATGTTACCCTAGTTCCGAGGGTGTTTCATTCATCCAGAGAGGACGTCGAGCTTTGCTCATAGCGTGCCGCCGGAAATGCAGGGGGAAGATGACGTCAATAGAGTCATGTGTTTTTCATGCATGTATAAGGTCTTATAAGGATTGGATAATTTCAATATATGGATTTAGTCGTCTGACAAAAGAAAGAAGAAAGAAGAAACATTGCTTGTTTTTCTTTCCACATGCAAAATTTTGTCATGAAATCACATTTGTGGAAGTCTGGGTAAAAACAGCGAAATCAGCACTTCAAAATGCTTTCAGAAATAGTATTTTTGGAGCATCGATTTTGTTTTTCCGCCCCCTCCTCATTTGCTGAAAGCACTGCCTATAGTGAACCAGGCAAGGAACATATTGAGTAGGCTAGTACCAATTCCTTCTTCTCATGCGACTCTTGGATCGAAAAGGGGCTCCTGGACTTGACCACGGCTGAAACTACCAGGCACGGACTACAAGCTTTTATCAGGGATTCCCGAGTCAAATGACTACCATATATAGCATAAAGCTAGAAGCTGCACTAGTGTATAGAGAGATGTATATTGAAATTCCAACATTCTGTGCTGACAAAAGGAATTCAGATTTATTTTCTTTGACTATTTTATTATTATTTTTCTGTTCACGAGGGTGCATTTGAGCTTGTGAGCAGAAACTCCACTTACAAATAAATATAGCATAAAGCTAGAAGCTGCACTAGTGTACATATATTGAAATTCCGACGTTCTGTGCTGAAGGGCAAACGTTGGGGGCTATTTTCTGGTTTTGTGCATCTCGACGGTGACCTGCATGGCCTCTCCGGTCTGCTCTAGGACAGGACGTGCACAGGCTAGCACATAGTCACATACTAGACGTTCACTGTATCTGTATGCACTAGAAAATTTTCAGAGGCTCTAGACCTTGGCAGGGCGTACGCACATGCTAGCTTATCCATGCCAGCAGGCGCGCGGCAAAAAGAGAACCCTTCTTTTCATTTTATTTGCTTGCTGGATGATACGGATATTTCATTGGGTTATCGAGAAGACGGTGGATTCAGAGCGTGTCCAGATAAAAGATAAAAAGAATATGGACTGATTGGACATCGCCAGAGCTCTAGCGATTGTTCAGTATAAAAAATATTTCGGTTTGACAATCTTGGTTGTCCATGCATGCATGCACCGATCGATGCACGCACCAAGAGTGCTTGACACCTTGTTGGCACATAAAGTACGTACGTGCACACGTATAGATTTCTTACGAGGGCAACACGACAAAAGGAATACTGTTTGGTTAATTAGCCGGCTAATGATCACCTGTGTGCTGTGTGTCATGTCGATCTCTTTGACGTAGTCGGTCAAGTATAAATTTATCTATACGTTGCAAAGCACGTACGTGGCGAAAAAAGTGCAGCTTCCATGTGGCAAGTCGTTTGTTTAACGAGGGCGGTGGTTGCTGGTTCGTCGCATGTAGACCTGCTGTAAACTATCTTGTGTTTGTGTATGTGGGTGCGTATGTTGAACGTCCTGCTGGCTGGCTACGTACATAAACAAATTGAACCCGTACATTTAACGACTCATATGAACTTAATTTATAGGAAAAAAGAAATTGAGAAATACTCCCTCTATTCACAAGTATGTAATATGTTCTATTTTATTCTCAATCCGATATATAAACACATGTTAGTGTGTTTGTTTCCTCATTTCAATCCCTATGTAGTTCATGTTCAAATATCCAAAACATGTTACTCCTCCGTAATGATCTAAAAGCTTTTATATATTTTTTTAAGAGAAAGTATATAAATAAAAAAAACTGTGGCGTCTAGTGAACAACCAGATCACCCTGACGAGCGTTCCACCATTCTGACTCAGCTCAAATAATCAAACGGGGTAAAAAGTGAAAAACAGGAATGACAAAATGATCCTGTTTTTAAAACGGGACTTCTTGTCACCTTGGGATTTAGAGGATACAAATTTATATATAAGTAAAAAGGAAGAATCGATATACCATGTGATTTATAGTATTTTTTTTGTTCCAAAATTTTTGTCTTAAATTTGTCTAGATACGGATGTATATAACACTAAAACGTAACTAGATACATTTGCATTTACACAAATGTAAGACAAAAAATTTGGGACGAATGAAGTAGTACTGTACTGTTCTTTTCAAATATATAAACGCATTATAGTTACGCGGGTTGATGAGTAGTTACGCGCAGAACATAGCGCGCACGCGTGACGTACCTACAGTGCATGCATGTGCGTAGTACGTTGAGGCTTGCGGTTCAGCTCATCGCCGGGGCAAAAATCATATATTTGACCTCAGGGCGAAATCAAATCACAAAATGATCTGCTCTCGAAAAAAATTCACTCTGCTGACCCTTTTGTGTGGCGCTCGACAGCTAGGCGCCACACACCACTGTGCAGCGCCTCTGCCTCAGGCGTCGCACCTCCTGCCAGCGTGGCAGCCCTGATTGGGTTGCGGCCCCACAGACAGCAGTGCAGCGCCCAAGGGATAGGCGCCACACTGTGTAATGTGCAGCGCCTATGGCTTGGGCGCTGCACATTGACTTAAGCCGCATCGGGCCAGCCCCTCCCAGTAGTTCTTCCCCCTCTGAGCAGTTGCTCTGTTTACAGAGAGCGGCGGCAGCGGCGCTCCCTTAGGATCCCCCCCACACCCCTCTCAGATCTGAAGTTTTGAGGCCCGGATTCGATCTTCAATCCCTCCTACTAGGTAAACTCCTCTGTTCCCTTTCTTTTTCTCCGTAAATGCGTTGCAATTTTAGGGATTTGGCCAAGATTAGGTGGAACCTTTGATTTGCTTGGTTTGGATCTTTGTTTGCCCAAGATTAGGTGGAAGCTTTGACCCCCCCACACTATATGATTCTTGTTAGTGAAACCTAGATTGTAATTTTTTTTAGATATATATGAGATGCCTAGTTTTGTAGATAATTATGAGATGTTGAGTGTTGTAGCTATATGTGAGATGTTGAATTTTTTTAGATATATATTAAATGTTGAGTTTATTTGAAATATGAGATGTTGATTTACTTGAACACATATGACATACTAGATATATATGAGAATTTACAATCATTTATTCATTGTGTGAGAAGGAGATGTTGAGATTCTTGTAGATGAATACATATGAGATGTTTAGATGAACACATATGAAATGTTGAGTGTTTACCGATATTTGAGATGAACTCATATATGTTTATTGTTTGAACTTTGTAATGATGGTTTGGCTTCTTGACGATGTCTACGACACGAAACACCGGGCCTACATGATGCGCGAGAAGGAGATGGTAATAACGAGTAATCTAAATATTTTGCCTTAAGTTGAAATTTACATGCCCTAAGATTTGTCATTACTTGTTTTTTGCAGAAGCTTGAACCTTTGAAGATTCGGTATCACGGGGTCTCTGGTCCTGCCATGCCTTACGATGAGCGGTACACACCGTACATCAAGCAGGCAGGACTACTCCCGTGGATTCAGTTGGTCAGCCGGTCCACGCCGAATCTGAACGCTCCACTGGTGTCCGCTCTTGCTGATCGGTGGAGGCCGGAGACGCATAGTTTCCATCTTCGGACTGGGGAGATGACCGTGACGCTTGAGGATGCCTCGTTGATCACCGGTCTTGCTATCGACGGGATGCCTCTCTGTATGAGCACCGATTCTGATGGGTGGCGCGAGCAGATGATTGCTCTTATCGGTATGGCTCCTACCGAGGCTGAGGCTGATGTAGAGGAGGGAGAAGAGAAGAAGAAGAAGGAAAGGAAAGCATCCGGAGCTGCTTTCACGTGGATTCAAACTCACTTTGCGACGTGCCCTCCGGATGCCACTGATGACGTGATCCAGACACATGCTCGTGTCTACATGTGGTATGTTGTGTCGAGGACTTTGTTTCCTGACTCCACTGGCAAGAACGCTCCATGGATGTGGCTGAAGGCGTTGACCGTCTTCGATAGCAAATGGAGCTGGGGTTCAGCGACTCTTGCCAACTTGTACCGACAGGTAGTTGGTCTGTTTTGTGATCAACTCATTTCTTCATTAGCAATGCAAGCTTGCTGTCAAGTTAACATTGTTTTTCTTTCATATGCAGCTGGACGATGCGTGTTGCAGGATCACAGATAGTGCAGGCATTGGTGGTAATATGCTTCTACTTTCTGTATGGAGCTGGGAGCGTCTTCCTGTTGGACGCCCGAAGAGCGTCAGGTTTAATCCTTGGTATGAAGATGAAGATGACGAATTACGGCGCCCCACTTGGGCTTACAAGTGGGATGTGGTTTTCGAGATGACGAACGATGTCAATCTCATGTACCAGAAGTACGTTGCCGAGTTGGACACGATTACGCCTGAGCAGGTAACGAGGTCATTACTTCAGTCATTTCTCATGTTTGCCTAAAAAAATTCACCAAATTTGCATTGTTGCCCTATTTCATAGGTGGAATGGCAGCCATATGGCGCCGATGATAGACTTGGGTACACCCCGGTGTTTACCATCAACCCGATGTGCTTGCGGGATAGGGATCTCTGGCGTATGCGGTGCCCACTGATATGCAACTGGGCTGTTGAGTTTCATTTGCCACATCGCGTGTCTCGTTAGTTTGGTCTGTTCCAGCCTCACCCGCCGGAATGGGTGGATACGGACAAAGCACTTCATAGGTAAGACATCATGAACCATATTGACTAAGCATCGTCACTCCTTGATTTTGCTAATGTTTGGTTTTGTACCATGCAGGTTGGACAGGAGAAGGCAGCGGAAGATAAAGGACTGGGACAAGCATCATGCTTCGTATGTTACCCGCTTCCAGCTTTGTGTGGAGGAAGCTCGTAGCAGTGCACGCGCCAAGCTTCGTGAGCATTGTCCACTTGCTTTTGATAACTACATAGACGGCTTCTTGAAAATACTCGAGTTGAGATATGTCCGCCGGCATATAATGAGGATATTCTTGAAGAACCCGTAAACTTTGAGGATCTATCAAAGGGGAAGTACAACAGAGATGTCAGGGTAGGGCATGGAGTCCCTGCTGTTTCGGTGATTAATTATGTGGTAAAGTGTTTCTTCTTTACTTTCCCGTTGGCCGTATTACACATGTTTGAATGGCTAACGTGTTCATTCTTTCTCATCCGCAGCACACCGAGATCAAGAAAGCAGCTGATGAGAGCCAGTCTATTCTGGAGGAAACACCGGTTGGAAAAGGCAATGATGATGGTCCACTACGAGCATTCCTCAAGGTACAAATCGCATTCACTATGAGAGGTAGTCTATGTTGCGGAGTTTCATATCTTCCACACTTGTTCATGTTACAGCGTCAGGCCAGGAAGTTAAGGCGGTTATCGAATCTTCTCGGTTGTCGTGATCCCGAAATTAATGAACCATCTGCCTCTAGGTCTGGTACACCATCAGACCCCTCATCTCACCATCAGAGGGACGATGTGAGTTCCTCATATGCTTATCAGGATGATGAGGGTGCGGTCACCCAAGAGGTATGACTAATCCTTTAGATGTGATTCTCACTTGATTACGACGTAGGTCTTCACCATATTGTTTGATTGTGTGATAGGGCGATGAGCTTGATGATGACATGACTTTGGCGGACGCTCAACTTCGGTCCCCATATGTGTTCAAGCCTAGGCAGCCCAGACGCCGGTACACGCCCAACGACTTTGACAACAGAGGCAACCCAAAGGTGGTCGTAGGGACCTCGCGGATGGCTAGCTTGGATCACGAGGCGGAGGCGAAGGCGGAGGAGGAAGTGCAGGAAGAGGAGGCTCGTCCATCCAGGAAGAAGAAGATTGCCTGCAGGCGTGGCACCAGGAACACGCGCGGAAGGCATTAGTGTTTGTTACTATGGAAGTGCTCTCTTGTAGCCGTTTCGTTAGGTTGATGAACTTGTTTGGTTATGTTATATGTTGGTGAACTCTTACTATTGTGGTATTTGTGTTGTCCTAAAAGATGTGATGTTCAAATTATTATGGTATTGTGGTATTTGTTCAGTTGAATTGTTCAGTATTTGTGGTATTGTGGTATTGTGGTATTTGTTCAGTTGAATTGTTCAATATTTGTATTTGCCAAAATGGAATCTGTTTCTGCAGTTTGGCAGTTAACAGCACTGCAGCGCCTGACAGTCAGGCGCTGCACTGTACAATGCAGCGCCCCAAAGCCTAGGCGCTGCACCTCACAGTGCAGCGCCCAAAGCCTAGGCGCTGCACCTTACTGCAAAAACAGAGTTGACAGCACATTCATTTCACCGGAACATCATAATACTTACAATGACTGCATCATCACAACAATTTGAACAAATAAAAAATTTATGCCGACGGGTTCATAACTTAAGACAATTCGAACTACGACATGGTTCACGACACATTCATTACAAATGACAAATGGTAGCTTGCCCTAGAAAATAGTTCACCAACATCTTACATGCCCTCACAAGTTCACGACTCGTGCACCGAACCGAAGTCCCTACTGAGTAGAGCGAGGCCATTTCCCCTTCTTGTCACGGGCCGAGTCCTCCTCTTGCGCCTCGCGAGCCTTTGCAAGCTTTCTTGCCCTCTCCTGCTCACGAGCAAGTTTCGCTTGGCGTGCCCTCTCCTCGTCTCGTTTCTTCCACTCCATCCTCTCCTTCTGACGATGCTCTTCCTCCAAGCCTCTTCGAAACGATTCTTCGAACCGCCGTTGCCGCCTAAGACAATCTTGGTATTGGTCCTTTTTGACATCTTCTGGCACTTCAAGATCTATCCACGTGAAGTACTTGCATAGAGGAGGCGTTGACTACATACAAAATTTTTGTTAGTGTTGACACACATTTGATAGTAACATTTTACTTCTTGAGCTTACCGGTGGTTGGTCATAGGCGTTAGTTGGAAGTGCACGATCATAAGCATAGTTCGGGCATACAAAATATCTCCGCCCTTCCGTCCATGATTTATTTCGGTCGGTGGATACCTTCACCTTGCAAACATCTCCACACCAACATGGCGGGATGTTGGCATCTTTCTCCTTCACCTTGTCCAAAGATGCGTCCTCCCACTTGTTCGGCATGTCTTCTTGGTTAGCACACGGTGGCCTCGTCATGGAACCGGATGAAGCCATGCCTACAAAACCGATAATTCTTGGTTAACCCTAACCCCCACTTAACAATAACACAATCCTAACCATAGCATAACCCTAACACCAACATCAAACACACATACCCCTAACCCTAGCATACCATGAAAGCCTAACCAACCCAAATTAGCAAAGAAACTTAACATCATTCAACAAATATTTGCAAATCCAATCCAATCCCCAAAGTAGCAAGATTTGAGCAAATGTGACAATTCCTATGGATGAAAACGAGGGGAACGGAGGAGATTATCTTAAGGGAGGGTTTGGCTTCGAAATCCACGGTCAAATACTCCGGATCTGAGGAGGATTTGGGAAAGGGAGAGAGGAGGGCAGAGGGGAGGCACTCAGCTTCGGGTTTGTGTGGGGGTGGGATGTGTGGGGTGGGGATGGGTGGGAGGGGGTGAGTGCAGCAAATAGATGTCCAGCCGTGCAGCGCCTAAGGGAGAGGCGCCACACACCATAGTGCAGCACCTCAGCTTTAGGCGCTGCACTTCTGGACATCCCAGTCCAGAGAGCAACAGAAACTTCCAGTATGTTTTCTGCCCAAAAAAATGCTAAGTGAGTGTGCAACGCCCAAGGGATAGGCGCTGCTCTGTACTGTGCAGCGCCCAGGCGTGAGGCGCTGCACATTACAGTGCAGCGCCCCTCCCTTAGGCGCTGCAGACTGACTTAGCAAATTTTCGGGTGCAAAAGCTCCTGGAACGCTTCTGTTGCTCTC
>NC_041380.1:29023184-29056145 GCF_002162155.2 Triticum dicoccoides
TCTGGACTGGGATGTCCAGCAGTGCAGCGCCTAAGGGAGAGGCGCTGCACTATGGTGTGTGGCGCCTCTCCCTAAGGCGCTGCACGGCTGGACATCCCAGTCCAAAGAGCAATAGAAGCATTCCAGGAGCTTTTGCACCCGAAAATTTGCGAAGTCAGTCTGCAGTGCCTAAGGGAGGGGCGCTGCACTGTAATGTGCAGCGCCTCGGCCTTAGGCGCTGCACTATCTGCTGTTTTCATATACAAAGTGATTTTTATGTTTTGTGATTCACATAGATGGCACATAATCATATCCAAATTACATGTAGTAGTCCAAATCACATACTCATACACACATAGCAATAGAGTTGTCCAATCAGATAGTCATACACAAACATTTAGCCAAAAAGACATAGTCATTTACGTCTCATATCACATAGTAGCACACATTTTGGTTCATAGAAAAGGTCATGGTCCTTGTCCCTTCTTCTTCCTCTCTTCTTCTTCTTCTTCTTCTTCACACAATGCAAAATGACAACACAAGCATTGAGCCAAAAGAACAAGATCATAGTAAGTGACATACGGCAATGGTCCATTGAGCCAAGTGAACATTCCTCCACCACGGCCGCCGCCAAGGCCAAGATCACCACCACTGCCTCTACCACCACCACGGCCTAGACCACCACCACGGCCTCTACCGCCACCATGGCCTCTACCGCCACTATGGCCTAGACCACCACCATGGCCTCTGCCACCACCACGGCCAAGACCATCACCACGACCTAGGCCTTCACCACGGTCAAGACCATCACCACGGCCTCTACCACCACCACCACGGCCTAGACCATCACCACGGCCTAGGCCTTCACCACGGCCAAGACCATCCCCACGGCCTAGGCCATCACCACGGCCTCTACCACCACCACGGCCTCTACCACCACCACGACCTCTTTGTTGCCTAGTGCCTTGTTGGCTTGTTTGACTTGGTTGGCTACTCCTTGGTTGACTTGGTTGGCTATCATTTGCTTGGCTTGTGCTTGCATCATTTTTCTTTGATCTTTTTCTTGATTTGGGACAAGTTCTTGTGTTGTGTCCCCCATGACTGCAGTCCCCACAACGGTATTGCTCACGAGGCTCTTGGAATTGGCCGGTGCCGTATTCTCCACCGCCACCATGGCCCCATCCGTCCATGTCACCTCTAAGACGCTTTGTCTTACGTCTTCCCCGTCTAACGACCTTCAATTCCGGGTCCGGCCATAGTTGAACTCCATGATACTCCGACCATTGTGATTGGTCCAAGTATGGCTGAAACCGGGGAGCCCATGTATTCTTTACCGTCATGATTGAGAACTCGGACTCCCTCACGGTAAGAGGGTGATTGACGTCCACATTCCTAACACGGGCTGCATTTAACAAGTGCGAGCATGGGAGATGAAGCAACGATGGCCTCATGCAGCTGCAATCACACCGTGTTAGGGAGACCTTGAAAGCGCGGCCTCCGTGTTGGTGGCCATCATTTCTAGTTCCTCCAGGCTCTTTCACCTCATACTTCCACTCGTTGTCGTCATATAGTACAGCTTCTTGGGAGTCTGCCTTTCGTGATTGAAAGTCCAACCATTCTTCAACCTTTGGTGGGAAATAGTACTTGTGTTTATCCTTGTTCTCACTAGCAATCTGCTTATCCGTCTCCATTGAATACTTCAAAAAGTATCCATTTATCTTGTCAAATGTGTATTGAACTATTGCCGTCACAGGTAATGCACGTACACCCTTGAGCACCTTATTGAAGCATTCTGTCATATTGCTTGTCATTTGACCGTACCTCCGGCCATCTTCATCGAAAGCACGTGCCCACATATTCCTTTCGACAATGTTCTTACTGAGAAATTCATGACCACCGGGGTCAAGTTTCTTGTGTCTGAGCAATGCATTGAACAATGTGGCAAACCGCTTGTTGGTGAAAGCGAGACAACAATCTTGAAGATCATCGGCCAACTCCTTGATACCACATGCCCTATAGAAGTTTGCACAAAAGTGCCTCATGCACCATCGATGGTGCAACTTTCTATGTCCGGGAATGTCAACCACCACATGCCCTATAGAAGTTTGCATTGAGTCGGTTGTATGCTTCCTCCCAATTGCCATACAACATCTTGAATGCGGCTTGCTTTGCCTTCCATGCCTTGCCGTACTTCACCTTGTAATGAAAGATGGCTTTCACAAGGTCAATGACACTCTTGATGCTCATTGTTGGAAGTGTGGATATTTGGTTGGAAAGCCTATAAGCGATGAACTCGGACATGAGTTGTCTGTGTTGTTGGTACACAAGCTTGCCATCCGCATTCTTGTGCCGGCACATGTGATTTGGTAGACAACTCACTATGCGCCAAGTGGGACCTCCTTTCCATGGCCTTGCACGCACAATCCATGGACAACTTGGCACTTCACATTTGACCGTGTAACGCACATTGACGTCCGAGTTGGCCACTTTATGTGGACGATAATGCGTAATCGAGTAGTTGTCGAGCCACATCTTCAATTCCAAGAAGGATTGAAACTCACAACCGGGATATATCCCGTTCTTGCCGTCTTCCAAATCACGGTGAGAACTTGGCCTAGCTCCAAGAGATATGCATTTGCCACCATCCACAACGGCTTCATCCGCGAGACTAAGATCCTTGAACAATGGTGTCTTGTGATCCCGCCCGAATACCTTCTTGAATGCTTGGGCCTCCTTCGGTGTGAACCCCTCCTCATCAACTTCTTCATCGGGACCATCGTCATCCGAGTCCGATGCATATGCACGGGAAAAAGGGATGGATTGGTCCATTGTCTCTTGCACATGATATTGGTCGAGATCACCCACATTGTTGTCATGGAGATCAACTTCGTTGTCATCCTCCTCGTACTCATCATTCTCCTCTTCAAAACCTTCATTTTGGTTGTTTGGAGTCGGGCTCAATGTTGGCCAATCTTGTTGCGTGAAATGAGGTTCACTCATTTGATCTTGGTTCATGGGTGGTGGAGTGGTAGCAACCAACGGGGAGGGGTTCCGGTTCAAGTCCAAATTCAAAGTAGACTCAACCTTCTTGGAGGCAAATAACTCAAGAGCCTTGCCTAGAGATTCGGCAACCGTCTCCTTGTATGCAACCCAACGTTGCTCGGAGTTCACACGCATTGTCTTCCAACGGATGTGCATTCCAAAACCAACATTATGCCTTCCCACGAACTCAACAACGTCACTTGGGTCCATCCAATTCAAATCCTTCCTCACTTGGTCCAAGAGCTCCGCATAGCTTGGACTACTCTCAAACACCATGTCAAGCTCATCCGGGTCCGGCTCAACATTGCCTTTCAAAAAGGCATCTTTATCCACATGATGAACATAAACACATGTTCTCCCCATCCCTATAATAATAAAAAACACACATATATCAAGTAAGTACTTAACAAAAAATATATGCACAAAATACATACGCCATAACATATATATGAATTAATAACCCTAACCCTCACTTAACAATAACCACAACCCTAACCATAGCATAACCCTAACACCAACATCAAACACACATAACTCTAACCCTAACATACTATGAAAGCCTAACCAACCCAAATTAGCAAAGAAACATAACATGATTCAATACAAATTTGCAAATCCAAGCCAAAACTAGGGTTTCCCCAAAGTAGCAATATTTGAGCAAATGTGACAATTCCTATGGATGAAAACGAGGGGATCGAAGGAGATTACCTCCCTAAGGGAGGGGTTGGCTTCGAAATCCACGGTCAAATACTTCGGATTTGCAAGATTTGAGAAGGATTTGAGAGGGGGAGAGGGGAAGAGAGGAGAGGCGCAAGGCTAAGGGTTTGTGTGGGGTGGGGTGTGTGGGGTGGGGGTGGGATGGGAGAGAGGGTGGGGCCAGCCTAAGTGGAACACAGACTGTGCAGCGCCCAAGAGCTAGGCGCTGCACATTACAAGTGTGGCGCCTAAGTCTGAGGCGCTGCAGTGCTGTCTGTGGGGCCGCAACTGGACCAGGGCTGTCACGCTGACAGGAGGTGCGACGCCTAAGGCAGAGGCGCTGCATAGTGGTGTGTGGCGCCTAGCTGTCGGGCGCCACACAAAAAAGTCAGCAAAGTGAAATTTTTTCGAAATGAGGTCAGTTTGTGATTTAATTTGAACCTTAGGTCAAATATGTGATTTCTGCCCATAGCCGGCGCCTCGCTCACCGCGGCGACGGCCGGTGCCTGTTGCGACGTTGTTGTCGCGTTGCACGCCGCACGTGTACGCGTGGGCCGATGGCTGGTCGAGTCCCACATGGGGGCCATGTGCAGCCGCGCGCATACGACAGCGCCGCCCGGGGGCCCCCACGCGTACGTACCACGACTCCACCCCACTGCAGCGACCTCCTTCGTCGGGTCTCTCCCTCGGGGATTATAAATAACTAATTTACAAATGCAAATCAAGAATTCTACCGGAAGAGAGCGCTAATCAAAAAGCAACCGATGCTTACCGTTCGTTAATCATTGCAACCGCTAGTTCTGCACCGTTAATCTGTTTTTGTTTTGAAGTTGCCACCCTCTCTCGACCGACCTTCACTTAATTAAGCAACTGTGAAGGTTACTACGAACCAGTTTACTTGTCAGCTCCAACCGTACTGGTTAAAAAAATCGACGATATATACGTTTGTAATTTAATGAACGGCGGGTAGCTAAGCTAAGCTAGAAAATAATGGCAGGTTGATGGTGGGCTGTTGGGAATTGTGGGCTATGCGGGAGCTAGACGACGACACGGGTTCACGATTGCACCAGCTTGCTGTTAGGCACGCGGCGACCGTATTAAGAATGATACTATAGTATATCACATGCAAGAGTCCAAGCGATATAGTATCGGTAGAAGGTAGATGCTGTTAGTTCCTAGCTATTAGATTAGATATGTGTGTCATGTTTCTTAATTACCTCCTAAGTGCTGGTGCATGCACAGGTTCCGAGGTTGCTGAGAAAAAACACAGATCAGACCAAGGCCAGAGATTAGATTAGATTAAGGTTAGGGGAGAATCCAGAGGATGTGCGCCCCATGTTCTGAGGTGGTGTACGTGGCGACTTGTCCGCGCAGCCCCGAGCTGGAGCCGGTGTCCTCGGTTTTCTACTTTTATTCTTGGGATAGCCTCAGACTAATCAATTTCCATGCTTGACTTTTTCTTTGCAGGGAAGAGACTATTCCCATGCCTGACTTTTTTTATTCCCATGCCTGACTTAATTAGCTATATATCATTTCGTTAAAGCGAATTGCTGAACATGGGTCATATAAGTCTTTTTTTTGCGGGGTGGGTCATATAAGTGTTATACCCCTCCATTCCTAAATATTTGTCTTTTTAGAAATTTCAAATGGACTACCATATACGGATATATATAGACATATTTTGAGTGTAGATCCACTCATTTTGCTTCGTATGTAGTCACTCGTTGAAATCTCTAAAAAGACAAATATTTAGAAACGGAGGGAGTATATGGTACTCCATGGAAAATAATAAAGAAGTTCAAAAAAACAAGCCTGTAAATGATATGTAAACACAAGGCACTCTCCGGCGACAGTTCAGTGTGTTGTGCAACAATGCCCTGCTTCGTTCTTCTTTTTTCAAAAATATTGGATCTATTACAAAAGTTCACCGAAAGTACAAAGTGTCTCAAACATGATAAAAATTACATCGAGATTTCGAGACCATAGAACGACCACTACTGCCGTTGCCACCGCTCATCTACCGGAGCCAACTTGACCTTGTTGATGACAGTTGAGATGTCTTCATCCACGTGCTCCTAAGGACCAGCGCCCTGGAGCCGAGTCATCGATGTTGAACCCTTGCACATGGTCACACCAATCTCACCCCAAGGAGACGACGGGAATCTATGCCAGAGCTCCGACGACTACATCCAAACGAACGAGCTTGAGGAGAATCAGAGCTCGAAAGACAAAATCAAAGAAGAAGCGCCACACCTGACAGGACAGAAAAAATCTAACCTAAACTACTAACTGGAGCGAAGGCATAGAAATTCCCCTCCCCACCTGGCCGCTGGAGCAGCAGGCAAAGGGGAGGTGAATCCATGTGCTCGCTAATGAAGTTTGGGAGAGTTTTTCCTAGCCGTCTAGGGTTAGGGGAGGGAAACAAACAGTGTTTCGTTCTTTGTGGGTGGTCTAGCTATAGGATGCTTTTTGTTGGGATGTGGCTACTTTTGTGATCATACTTGACATCAAGCTGGTGGCATCTAGTAGTGATTCTGCCTTGGTTCTTGTTACTCTTCCTATTGTCGGTTTTTTCTTTGATCTGCTTTCAAAGAGGGTGTACTCATCACCTTGTATCATTTCGACCATGTAGCTTTATTTATAAAGCATGGGGAAGCCCATTTCAAGAGATGAAATGTTGACGCATGTACATATATTTTGTTAAAAATGTGACCATTTGCTAGCCGGGAAGTCACAAATTAAGTGACATAATAGTGATATTTTTATCATAAATTCTCCCTATATTGTGCACACATTTTTCAGTATTTAACTTTGGTCATCAAGTAAATCAATAATATATAAACCACGTGACTTGAAAAATTGTACCATTGAAAATTTATTTTGAATACAAATCCATGCAAAATCATAGTCATAAGTGACTATTTTTAGAAAATAATCTAATGAGTTTCATGTGCCTTAATTAACACGTTCACATTCCACCAAAAAAACACATTCCGTATTAATCAGATAGTCAAAGAATTTTCAATGAATATAATTATGTCTATATTTTGAAATGAAGAGAGTTAACATAGTACTCGGATAACATTTATGCTACTCTCGCTTTCGTCGTTAGCAACATTACGTACGGTAAAAGAACTCGAAGTATCATGTACTATCACAGCCGGTTTGAGAGTCTCCACATCCAGAGTTGGTTATGATGCGTGTGTTATATCAAGTTATCATATATAGTTTTTGCAAAGGAAAACATGTTTCAATGTCTTTTCTTTTTCTTTTCCTTTTTGTGCAAAGCAAATACTAGAAATCTCCAAGCTCATTTCTGAGTTGCTTCAGTAGCATAAGGCTGGTCATAGTGAGGAGTAACTTATACTAGTGTCGTGCATATGACACTAGTCTAAGTTACTACCTCCATAGTGCAAAGTATCTTAGTAGTGTCATAGATAGTTTCATTTATTGCCTCATAGACTCATTTTACTTCGGGAAGCGCTATGTTACAGTAACATATTATGTTACTCCAAGCACCTCTCTCCTCATTAAATACTTGTCACATAAGCAAAATTGTCTTGGGGTGTGTTAAGTTACTACCTAAGTTACCCCCACTATGGCTAGCCTTAGATAGATTAGGCCTCTCCCAATGCTCCACCTTGTACATGTGCTAAGCCTTCCACGTAGACAAAAAATCTGATGTGGCGAGTTATTTAAGAAGAGAGAGATGAGCATGATGACCCAGGAAGAAACGATGCTAAGCGCGTGAACCTAGGCAAAACATTTAAAATAAGAAAGCCCACCAATACATGAAGAGGTTTAGTTGCTAAATCATTAAATGAAGCAAGCTTGGCAACCATAAGCTAAGCATCTATACATTGGGGAGTATAGTTGCTAAGCTATTTAATGTGCTTAGCACCTCATCTAGGCACTCATGCATTGGCAGCAGCCTTAAGCAGAAACTTTTGAAGACAAGTGGAGGGTATTAATGGAGGGTGTGGGGTTTCGTGTTGTGCCGGTGCACATGCACGATTAGGTTTGACGGGTAAAGCAGTTGGAGTAAAACCTTGGGAAAGGTCCAAACGGTCGCCTGTTTCCCCGACGAGCTCCGTCTTTCCTTCGCCTCATCACTGAATTCAGCTTCTGTTTCCTGCCCCTTCATCCAATCCGGTCGACGTCTCGTCCCATGCATACCGACGCCCTACACGAACACTAGCACGGGCCTAGCTAGGTAGCTCCGCTTGGCCGTAATCCAGCCTCACATTGTCCTCACATACTCTGCCGCTCTTATCAAGTTCTCTCCTTGATTCTACCATGGACCCGGCCGGCTACAGTGAAGTCTTATTTGGTGTGGGGGGCTCAGTTGACTACTACTAGCAAATTTTGTGCACCATGCACCATGGTGCACACATCTTTTGCCTTCCAAATTTATAATTACCACTCGGTTGTCTGCATGCTTTGTGGGGCTATACATGTCAGCATGATGCTCAAATGACCTCATGCTGACTGGTGAGGCTCTTGAGCTACGGCCGGGGTTGAGCAGATGCAATATTGTACTCTTTTCTTTTTAACCCATGGGCAGTAGGACTGCATGCTTTGCTGCTTGCCTCCTCCTGATGTCTTCGCTCACATCGTACCATCTCTCGAGAACCGGCTCACTAGACGGAGACAACCAAACACTAGGGTTGCACGCCGTCCCCGCTTTGGCCCCGGGCCCGGCTTTTGTCAAAATTGTGTGTCAAATCACGGTTGCATGGTACTCCGCGTCTAGAAGATACTCTACTACACACATATCCAACTTTTGTGGCATACAACCTACATTTTGTTGATCAAGTTGATTGTCAAAGTTATATCAAATTTGCAGTGTGGCCTTTGTGTGGATAAAAGGAGGGAGTGCTATCCAAGAGCAAGCAAGTCACCATAGCTTCCACGGCAACACCTTGGCAAGCAAAGTCACCATAGCTTCCACGGCAACACCTCGGCTAAAACGTGCATTATTTACGTTGCTAGTTCCAACAAGTGACAGCGAAATCAATGATTTTCATCCTAGAGGGACAGATCATCGGCTGCAAAACCAACACCATCAGCTGGGAGATAGTGTGCATGTGTCGATCGTCATTGTCGGATCCAACCAGTTATGGTCAAATCGCGGCTTCACCACGGGAAGCATGAACTAGTGTTCGAAGCACCCCAATCTCTAGAACGGACCCAAAGTACTAAGATTATATTGCCTTTCATGAGTTGTACCACTGATATCTACGGCTATCACCACCACGTTGACCTTCGAGATAAGATGTTCCTTATGGCCGACTATCACTGGAGCACCTTGCAAGTAAGCACACATGAACCCTGGCCTATATCATCAACCTGGTTAAAGATCAACAACTTGTAGGAGAGGATGACCATGGGACAACCAACTTTTTTTTGATTCACCTGGCTACACTCATGAGCGTGCTGTCCACATAGAAGACTAGAACCGCTAACCTCCCACCACCCAGCACCGCAACACCGCAATCGTTCAGCTCCATAGGAGACGCCCACCATTCACACATGGCCACCGTGATGCCATCCAAATCCTATGGTACGAAGCCGAAACGGCATATCGAGCCACCATTGGACTAGCCTTGTCACCGCCATTTACTGTGCGGTCTTTTCCTAGCAGCTTCTTCAGACAACGGGTCGTCGAAAAGAAAGTGAAGGGAGAGGCGGCACGAGCCTAGGGTTTGTTCCTCCCGGGCCGCGCTGACAAAGCGATCCCCAGGCATTTTATGTTGCACGCATGCGAGTCTAGCTCCTAGCAATTTCTTTGCTCTTCTTATAAAAAGCATGGGTTTTCTCCATTCTACTACGTCAAGATGAGAAAAAAAATATGCATCCAAAGACAACACGTCAACATTGGAAATGACCAATTTTGAAAAGATCCTACATCCAACCATACAAATGTCTTTGCTCACACAGTAGCCTCGCTGCTAGAAAGGCAAGGAACACGTAGGACCAAAGGGGTGCACTACATGGCCACGCCCCATAATTGCCACGGGCCCACACACAAGTCCCCAAAACCCTAGCTCAAACTTTATCTACTACTACCACTCCAATTGTAGTAGCTCGGACCAAAAGCTGGAGAGGGACGGCTGGATGGACGGATGGATGGGGAGATCCAAGGTACGTGACCCCTCCGGATCTCGTGTCCTACGAAGCACCGATACGTCAAGATTAGCTGTATCGGCGTACTGTACGTGGCCGATACTTCGATACGCCTGATACGGCTCCGATACAGGTATCGCTGAAGTATCCTGATTTTTGATTTTAAAAAAAAGAAAATAAACACGATACGGTGGCGACACGCTGTGGACACTGCCGGGATACGGCAAGCACGTCGCCGGCAGCCTTGAGCCCAATAGAAGCCCACAAGCCTAACCTAACATCAGCTCTCTCCTCTCTGTTCGACCACGAAGGATTGGATCTGGCGACAACAGGCAGTGCGCTGCCGCCGCCGCCGCCTGCAGTAGCTCGTTGCCGCCGCCGCCGCCTGCAATAGCTCGTTGCCGCCGCCGCCTTGAATCGCCTCTCCACCCTGCCGGCTCGCCTTGCCGCCGCGTGGAGTGACTTGAGTCTTCTCTGTCGCCGCCGCACGTCGCCAGCAACAACAAGGTATGATTGTGTCGCGTCCGTGCTTGGCTGCTTGTCGTGTCCTGTATCCTATGCGCTTGGCTGCATCCAATGGGCTAGTATTTTGATCTCATCTCACACATTGTATTATGTTTTGCCTTTATTACATGTCATTTTATTAATTATTTATATATACTTGCCGTATCGCCGTATTGATGTTTCTAGAAATTGCCGTATCCCGTATCACCGTACTCGTATCGCCGTATCGGTGCTTCATAGCTCGTGTCCCCCCGGCTACGGCGAGCCTATGGCCCTCTCTGTGCATGCGATGCATGGCCCTTTCATGGGTGAATATGATTAACTATTCGATGCAGTAGCTACTTGCCTTCTCGGCTCCTCGCATGGCTGATGGCCCCTACCATCTGCTAACCACATTACCCGTTGGTTTTGTTCTGTTTAGCTTGTTGGTGATGAATTTGTCCATTTACCGGTAGCGTGTGTGTCTATATATATATATATATATATATATATATATATATATATATATATATATATGATCCAACCAACCACACCAGAGGCATGAACAGAGGTGCTCCACCCTGCATGGCATGAACATTTGGCTTGTGTGAGCAAGGCGGTGGTAATAAGCCATGGAGAACTTTTGTTTGGAGAAAAATAGCAACCCCATCAGCACACCAAGAGCTTGGTTTAAGCAAATTTTTCAAGGGTGGTGTAGGCATGCATGTGCATCCCCACAGCCAAGTAGCAGCGGTGCCGTACGTGCTAGTACTAAACTTGTTTGCGTCTCACGGGACGGCCGGGCAGTGGGCAGAGAGAAGAGAAGATCCGCGCCAGGATCCAAGCGCTAGAGACGGATGCTTAGCGGCGCTAGAGCTAGCTAGCCGTGTGTTAGTACTAGTAGTAGGACTGTAGGAGTGCTAACCACGACAGAGGGTCAGAGGGAGAAGATTAACGAAGTGGGAAGGGGTCGGGTTGGGTGGTTGCCGGCCGGCGCGCGCCTCCTTCCGGCCGACGACGACGACAGAGGGTTAGAGTTAGAGTTATTTTCTAACACACTCTAACCCAAATAAACACCTCTTCGTCGGGATAGTTGGGTTAGATGGAACTAACCCACTTTAACCCTTTATGTTTTGGATATTTTTGGGTTATTTGATCCTTCAACTAACCTAAACTAGCTCTAACTTCATGATCCAAATAGGGCCAAAGAGAAACGCAGCGGGAAAA
This sequence comes from Triticum dicoccoides, assembly GCF_002162155.2. Lineage (NCBI taxonomy): Eukaryota > Viridiplantae > Streptophyta > Magnoliopsida > Poales > Poaceae > Triticum > Triticum dicoccoides. The sequence continues at coordinate 29,034,738 of NC_041380.1, forward strand.
GCTTCGTTTTCATTTCCCCCGGGGCGAAAAATAGACGGTTTGTTTTCTGGGCATGGAGCGGTCGGGTACGCGTCTGTGACCCCTGCGTGGCGTACCCTGTCTGTGTTGGCAAAGCGTGTCGACTGAGAGAAAACCAGCGGAGCAGAGGAGAGCAGAGCACACCGGCAGGCACCATGCATGCATGGTCAAACACTCAAAGGTCAGCTCTCCTCTCCACTGCACGTCTAGCTACCACGCTCGTAGCCAGCTAGCCTCCTAGCATGCCCGGCCTGTAGCAACCATTTCCTCTCCAGCGCGTCGATGCATGCCATGCCCGGTTCAGTTTCGCCTCCGTCCACTGTCTTTTTTCATTTACAATTTTTTCCGTAAGCGTACAATATTTTCATTGCGCCATTCAAGATCGTCTTGGACAACGGCGAGCACCGGAAGTAGCGCAACATGGAACCTCAAGACCGTGTCTTTCAAACGTGATGCTCCCAGCAGAGTACCGGCGTAGAAGTCGCCACCATCACGTCGGTTCAACTCCGAACCTAGGCTTTCTCCCGAAGACCGCTACCAATATCCAGAGCAAGCGATGGAGATGCCGACATACCTTGGCAGCGCCTCCATGGAGGGGAACGGCACCTACGGGCGCCGTCGCCACCAGCACCGATCGAGAACGGGTAGGAATTTCTTTCGGACTGCCACATACCTCCATCCCTGCCCATCGTATTGGGGCCAGACCATCCAAGTTGGCACTCCGCCACCGCCGCAGCACTAAGCCAGCATAGCCGAGAAGTCGATAACATCCGAGACCCGCACAACCCTACTTCCAGCTCCTCCACGGCTGAGAGCTCGCCGAGCTCCCTCCATGTCCGACCAAGGTTCGTCGGACCGCACACCGAGCCATTAGGCCAACTCTAGGCAGATGTCTGCGTCGCGGCCCTACAACCCAGATCAGGCCCATCCTGCCTGTGCCGCCACCTCCATCACCCACGACCATGAAGACCAGGAGGGGGCGCCACGACGTGCTCGGCCGCTGCAAGCGTCGAGCCCTACCACGCCGCCTAGGCCAAACCGAACCGCGGACGCCTTGTCCCGTCCCGTCGCCTCCAGGAGGGGCCTCCACGCCGCGACCATCTCCTCCCAAGAGCCCTAGTCGCGCACCTCCTCCCTGCTGCGCTGCTTCGCCGTCACACCAGCTCCAGATCTTGCAGCGAGCAGCGCCAAAAATCCCACCACCGAGGGCCACACCCGAACCCAGCGAGCGCGCGAGCCAGATCCCGTCGCCGACGGGCTTTGCCCGCCGACGTGCGTCGAGGGGTAAGGAGGGAGAGGGGGCGGCGGCGGTGGTTAGGGTTTCCGCCCGAGCCGCCCCAAGGGAGCGACACAAGGGGGGAAAAGAGATTATTTATTTACAAATCTAATGGACACCGAGCTCCATGGAGGCCTAAATTTGAAAAATTTCCAAAATCCAAACTTTTTAGTTTTCAAAAGTTCTGAAAATATATATATATACCTAGAGACATGGTGTATATGTGTGTAAATTTTATGGTCGAAATACATTAAATTGACGGCTACACAAACAAAGTTTATGGATTTTTAGCATATGTATTGTTCATTCTCAAAGTCCATGATTTTTTTGTGCAACTTTGTTATGTCAAGTGTGTACTGTAATGTCGTGTGTACTGCACACACGCACACCCTGCCCCTACGAGCACCTCGGAGAGACTGAGCTGACATTGTCATCTTGAGATTTTATAAAGTCATCGTAGGCGCCTCTTAGTCGACGGGAACGTCTCCTCCCACTGAAAACGTATCGCCGAAAATCCTAAAATAAATTCAGAATAAATGCAAGCGCCAGTATTTGATTCCTGGTGGGCTGGGAATACCACTGTCCTCCTAATCATCCAACCATAGGTTGATTTACTTTTTGTCTCCAAATTTACATGTAGCATTTGTATGTGACAAAGATCACAATAAAATTTTGTCTCAATTTTTTTATATTAAAAAAATGGCCTCGGGAGCTTGTGCTCCCAGGAGCCAAATTGATTTTCCGTAAATAACTTGCATTGTACATTTGTAAATATTCAATAACTTAATAATTAATTTATCAATAGATCACAAATAATCAAATTTTCACCTATATGCGAGTCTTCGTACATAAACATTTTAAAGTTTTTGGTACCTACAGAAAGATGCATCAAATTATTATGAGTTTACATGTACGTGATTATGAGTTCAAAAAATTTATTCCTTGGGCCGCAATTTTTTTTATCATGCCAAAATAAAGGGTGCCATGAGTTTTTCCACTATCCACACTTACTCCGCATCACAAGCTCACTCAACATATAATATCCTGAGCTTTCTTTCTATTTTACTTTAAAATGATGCGCCAGACAATAAGCTCGGCGACTGCAACGACACGCGGCAGGCAGATCGTTGCCCTCACAATCATCTCTTTCAAAATATACTATTATTCTACACATTTGTTTTTGTTTTGATTCATGAACCAAACGTTAAGAGCACCTGGACATGAACCTATAGATTATTGTACCATCAGTCCTTGGCCTTCAGATACCTTTCAGAGTTTGTTGGTCTATTTAATTCAGAATACAATGTACCACTAAGGCACTAACATGCACATTACAATATCTATGGACATCTGTCGTATCCAAAAGATAGTCTGAATTAGATATTGCAGCCATTGTTCACACCGTTTGGGGACTATACAATGTTGCAACATACTAAGCCATAATAAACAAGAAGTATGAGCACCCGGACTTTCAGAAAATGAAGAGGGATGCAAATGCATTTTTAAAATACATAATCAGGTAAAATATATTTTCAAAAAAGTTTAACCACCATTAATTATAGACAGCCCTGCTTTGCAAGTCACCATAATTTTGGGGGCATTTATTCTGCATGGGATCTAAATGCAGAGGAACAACAACTAATTCATCCAGCAGACAGACCAGTCATGACCTAATGATGCACTGTCCTTCTAATTAACCCGGTCAAATTTGCCAACCAAGAAAATTTTGAAAAGTATGGCTTCGGTCTTTTGGAGGGAAGAGAGCAGGAAGCTGCCCATCTTCAAAAACACAGCCCATTTGTTCCACCCTTAATTGCCTTAATTAAGAACAGCACCTCCATAGCTTTGTGCTGTAAAACTGAAGATGTGTGCACAGTTTTGCATTACCTCTATCCAAAGTTTTCATTTTTTTCCGCAAGACAATACCACTTCTACACAATCAAATTCAGGTGTAGCCTCCATTGGTTTGTACATGTTTATCCTATTTTTGTGTCTTTCAAACCCCATGATCCAAAAGGCTTTTCCATTTAAATATTTTTTCTTTTTCAGAAGAGAACACATAAATTCAGGTGTAGCCTCCACCGGCAAAAACAAATATATTTCCTCCGTCCGGAAATACTTGTCGGAGGAATGAATGTATCTAGATGTATTTTAGTTTTAGATACATTTATTTTTATCTATTTCTCCGACGAGAAATTCTGGACGGAGGGAGTACAATTTCAGGCACTTTTTTCTGTCTACACAAGAGACAGAAAAGTGGTTGGCCCCTCTTGCCTCTCTCTCTCTCAAAGTTTTTTTTTCTTTCTCTCTCCTTGTTGCAAGGAGCCACAGATGGCAGGTTATCAGAGGCTGATCACACATTCCATAAACATTTGCTCCATAATTTCCTCCCCTCCCCCCAACCTTTCCATACATCACCCAACCTTCCTTCCTCCCCAAAACCTCACACAGATCTCCTATATATACATTTCTCTCTCCCATCAAACCTCCCTCCTCCCTCCCCTCCTCCCCCAACACCAGCAGCCCTCCTCCACCGAGCAGCAGCCGTCCACGGCCAGAGACCAAGGCGGGCGCGGCGCAGTGCGTGACGGTCTGACGGAGAGCTAGGAGGTCAAGGACCGACGAAGCGATGGCAATGGAGCCGCTCCCCCTCGGCTTCGGCGACGCCATGGACACCACCCTCTTCTCCACGCTCTGGTCCTTCCAGGAGGAGCTGCAGCCCCAGGAGGTGCGTGACTTGCCCCCACAACCTTCTCCCCCCCTGCAATTACTCTCCTGTATCTTTGTTCCGCCTTCGTCCCCAACTCCGGCCGCCAAGAACCCCGCGCCCTCCTCGCCGCCGCATTTCCTGACCGGCCGCCGGCAATGCCCGCCGCGTGCGCCGCCTTGGGTTGCGCGCGTGTCTTGTCGTGGTCAAGAAGGGTTAGGCAGGCAGCGAATTCGCCCGGGGCTCGAGAAGCCTTGGCGTGCCGGAATTCCCCGCCCTCTCTGCATTTTCCATGCTCCGATCCATGCCGGAATTATGTAGTACTTAACTTGCTCGAGTAGAAGACTTACTGACTGACTTTCTCGTTGGGTTTGGTCCGGTTCGGCCCGCCTTTTCCCCGTCCCCATTCTCTTTTCAACAAAAGTTCGGCACTGTTGCGGGATGCTCTGCAGCAATCATGCTGTTGCTCAGCGCTGGGTCCCGAGACGGGGAAAGGGTGATGAGTTTTTTACTGCCGGTATCATGCTTAGATTATTATTGTTTTCACCTTTGATCTTTGACGAGCCCAAAGCCAAAGCCAAAGCCAAAGCCAAAGCCGGGCATGGCATGGATGCCTCCACTAGCGGCTGTTGCATGGTGCAATCATTTGCCGGGAAGAAGGGAATCGAAATCATTCGCCGCTCCGAGGATTGGTTTTGGGTCGTGCGTGCGTGCATGCCATCGCCTTGTGCTTGGTGAATCACGGCCCCGTCATCGCCTTGTTCCTAGGATCGAATCATTGATTTTGATTCCCCCATCCGATTTTTTCAGATTGTATGCAGACCATGGTTGGTGCGGAAACGGTGGTGTTTGAGGTTGATTTTGGGGGAAGGATGGAAATGTTGATCTTGGTTGTGGAATTTGGTTGCAGAGCGTGGAGGAGCTGAAGCAGAGCTTGCTGGCGGCGACCATGGAGCTGGAGGTGTCCAAGGAGGAGCTGCGGAGGAAGGAGCAGAGCATCGCCAAGCTCGCCGACCTCGTGCGCCAGGTGGCCAAGGAGCGGGACGACGCGAGGGACCAGGTGCAGCAGCTGCTCCTCGCCGCGGCCAAGCAGGCCGCGCCGCCGGTGCACCAGCCGGCGCCGGCCCTGGGCACGTCGAGCGTCACCGACTCGGACTGCAGCCTCGTGTCGTCCCCCGTCGACCCCTTCTTCGACCCCGTCACCTCCTCCGACCGGCGCCGCTGCGGGGGCGGCAAGCTCGGCGCCGCCAGCCCGCCCCCGCCGGCCAAGCAGCAGCAGCTCTGCGGCGCCGACGCCGTGCTCGACATGCTCGCCGCGAAGAAGCCGCTGCCGCCGAGGGGCCGGCTGCTGCAGTCCGTCATGGAGGCGGGGCCCCTGCTGCAGAACCTGCTCGTGGCCGGGCCGCTCCCGCGCTGGCGCAACCCGCCGCCCGTGCACGCGCTCGACACGCTCCCGGTCGGCGGCGGCGGAGTCTACATGAACGCGACGCCACTCCACGCCGCGAACGCCGGCGCGGCTCCCGGCTACGGCCCCAACGCCAACAGCGCCTGCATGAAGCGGCCGATAGCGGCGATGCCCGCCATGCCCATGGCCGCCACCAGCTGCTCGCCGTCGCGGGGCTTCGCCCCCAAGCGGCACCGGCTGCATTGACCGTCCCTCCACCGCCCGCGCCTCGTCTTTTCCACCAGCGACCGCCGACCCCTCGCCGCCGGCCCGGCGGTTGGCTGCCATGTCACGCCTGTCAGTGACACGGCAGCGCTAGTTGCTGACTGCATTATAGTAGCGTCATAGAAGCAGAGTATAGTAGCAGAGTCATCAGTGGTTAATCCTGGTGTAAATAGGAAGGTTAATCTCACCCTCTTTTTTACCTCTTGTCAAATTTTCGTCTGGTGCTTGTGAGAGTCTTAGTGAGAGAGAGAGAGAGAGATTGTTCATATCTTTGCATGCATGGTAGCCAAATTGCCAATAGTCCTTTTGTTTTGTGCTGAGAAGAGAACTTTAGGTTCCACTGATCTCAGGCATGCCCTTGGCTTGTGTCAATTTACAATTTATCCTACCTATAGTTTGTAGCTTGGTTTTGGTATATGATTTACTTTTCCACAGATTAATGCATACTTTTATGCAAAGAAAAAGAAAAAATGGTACGGTGTTTTTTGATGTTAATAGTTTATAACCTGTCCAGTGTTGGAAGCAGAGTAGCAACTCCAATTTTCAGACTAATAATCCCGAGAAAATATGGAACAGAAAAATAAGTATGAACACCAGAGGTATCAACAATTATACTCCCTCCGTCCGGAAATACTTGTCATCGAAATGGACAAAAGAAGATGTATCTAGACGTATTTTAGTTTTAGATACATTCCTTTTTATCCATTTTGATGACAAATATTTTCGGACGCAGGAAAAGCAGGGCCATCTCTAAAATCCTAGCTCTGTTGATCAGGAAATGCCCAGCACTATTTGACAGAAGACAAACACAGGTGCCATAATTAATTTCAAGACAAGATTTAAGTAAACTATTTCTCGAGAGAGAGAGAGAGAGAGGGAGGAGGGACAGACCTGGAATATTCTAGAGAGGGGAAGAGACAAAATATGCGTCCGTCCGTTGCCAAATGAATGTTCTTCTTTCTTCCCGGGAACACGACGGCCTGTTCCCCTGCATCTATCTCTCGCTCTCTTTCTTTTTTCCATTGAATTGTGCAGAACATGGGTGACGAGCGAGCCGGCGCCGAATACCAGCACCCCACCGGCCAAGTGCAGTGCACATCTACATCACCATGTTTTCAGCACACACACACACACACACACACACACACACAAACAAACAGCCTCCCTCCCTCCTTGACTATCCCACTTTCTTTTTCAAGTGAAAGGGAAGCCATGGTTTGCTGCTCCCTTTAATTACTTTGTTAATCTTTGCTAGGTTAGGGTTAGGGCTCACATGAGCAGATTAGCCGATGCATACACTGAACAAAGTTGAGAGCATGAGAGGAAGAAAAATGGCTGGGAGGAGTACAGTGCATACAAGCAGGCAACTGACCTGCTGGGAGTGCAATGCGTACAGATTTTTTTTCACATGTGTCCTTGGCTCACTTGTTTCGGTAAGAGCAGATGAAACATGTTATGCTTCGATCAAGTTGCATCGCCTGCATGAGTATGGACTGAGCTGCAAACATTTTTGGCCTTGAGAGCAGCCAGCCGTGCATGATACCAAAGAAATAAAGTGGACCTGCATCGTAAAAGTGCTGGCAGCGTTGCACATTTAGTTAGCATTATCAGCTCATAAATCTAAGCAAGTCATGTGCACTAGGTAAAACAATCAGCAGAACTTGCACAAACAGGTTCAATTTCCAGAGTAACTTCTATTCGGAGGCAAATGTGGCAGAGTATGGGGTTAAAAGAACTTCAGGGCTACTCAAGTTCTCCAACTAAAAGAAGGATTTTTACTGAAACTTAACCCTTGTTCATTAGCAAAGGACAGTATCAGAACATAACACAGTAGATGCTATAATTTGGTTGCAGTGTTTCCTTAGTAAATACTCCTTAGTACTCCCTCCGTCCCATAATATAACATGAGAGTATTAGGTATTCTGTCGAAGCATCGAAACAGGGTCATGTTCTGTCCCCTCGATCGCAGTCCAGCCCTCCTGCTTAGGAATCGCCGAGACGGTGCCAGGCTCTGCGTATCCGTCTACCCAAAGAAGCTCGCCAAGATGTGGATGTGTGGATAGCTCGTTGCACCGATACGGCAACACGGATACGGCGATATGGGATACGGCAATTTCTAGAAACAACAATATACATAAGTTTATTCAACACCCTCAAATCTGAAAATGGTGATGCATGCTGATCAAGATAACTCCAGACAATTGCCCAGCTAGTCGACCAATTGCAATTCAAGTTTACTTAACCGTGAGACTGGAAGATGCATCAGTGCAGAGTTCTTTGACACGTAGAACTCCTACTCATAAATCTCCCACTTTCAGCAAACACCTTTGCCTTCAAATTAACATTGAAAATGCAGGAACTACGTGTTGCTCATAAAATTCAGCTGCACCTACTGTAAACTACTGCAGAGAGCAAGTCACAACGATATAATGCACAATCCTAATTAGTGCTATTAACTTAATGTGATCAACTAGATACCTTGAGGGTGATAAAATTTATCCTAGGTTGTTATAAGAGCTAACAAGTGTGAAGTATGTGCATTCCTGTCAGAAAAAGGAAATCAGGTAACCATAACTAAATACACAACAGAGCTAAATGTTGATATGTTTGCATTAACGCATAAAGGAATAATTTAACCACATGTATGAATCAGCATAAGAACTTAGAAAACACGCATGCCTTATTCGAACAAGAAGAAATAAATGCTCTATAAAAAACTGATAAGTTCTGCAGAGTACTTCCTCCGTTCCTAAATATAAGACCTTTTAGAGATTTTACTATGAACTATGTACGGGTGTATAGAGACATACGTTAGAGTGTAGATTCACTCATTTTTCTCCGTATGTAGTCTATAGTGGAATCTCTAAAAGGTCTTATATTTAGGAACGGAGGGAGTACATGTTTAAGCTGATAAGTTCTGCAGGGAACAGTAAATAAGAACAAGGACAGTAGGTCATGATTTCTCCCATAAACAAAATCACACGATTTGAAGAGACCATGAGATGGATTATTAGTTGCCAAAAGGATCGATTAGACACCATAGTATCCAAAGGCAGTAAAATTTCATCAGGTTGCAGATATCCCAAATGTGCTGCCACTACATTTCCTACATGACTGATGACTGCCGATTTCCATGATTACTTGTTCATATTCAGTCAATCAAACTTGATGATTTAAACACTAGATCAGCTCTATAATATTCAAACTTTAATCTCTCCATACCATTACCTGTGTTCTAGGAATTTAAGTGGGGTATCCAGCAGACAGCCTGCACTGTTGTTAGTACACGAATCACTCACTGGATACATGAGTTGGTTACGGAGTAGCAAGAACGGAAATCCGAGGGAGAGAGAAGAAGCCACCGTGCAGTACCTTGCCTTCTGATCTCTCTGGATACCACTGTAGCTTTTATACTCAAAATCCATAATACCAACCCAAGTCATGGAATGTGTGTCATGTGTGGGAGGCAAGGCCCGCACTTCCATTCCATACCTCCTTGAAAACCTGGCTTATCCACAAGCCGGTGCCATGTCGAGTGTGAGAAGCTCCAAAATCCAGACGCCCAGATCCGATGATACTTAGTGTCGAATTCTGTTTCAGACTCACCAAACAGTAAAACACTAGCACTTGACACCTTCTAATAGAATGATGCCAATAATGTCAAGTTCAGAACAGTGTCGATGGTTGGCCTCCTATCTCTAGGTGCCTGCAGATCCGAGTAAATCATATAAGCGCTCGCATCGATAATCCCTCTTTCAATTGATGCATAGCCATGATATAATCCATCCAAGGCAGATAACTGTAATCATGAGCAAGGCATCAGCATGGAAGAAACTGTTAATAAATTTCAGAATCGGTGCTCATCCTATGCAAGTTGCAACTGGTAGGATAATGCAGGAAAATTGATATAGCTCACCAATAGATTGTTTCATATGTATGCCTGAGGTGATGCCCATGCCTCCTTCAGGTAAACTCAAAAATTACAACAACAATAAACAGATATCATCCATGGTCAATGATTCGAATTAGCATGTCTACAAGCCAACACAGCAGAAACTTGCCACGGCCGACAGTGCTCAGCAGAAACTTGCTAGTATGTGTTATTTATCCATTAGTTTGATATTCCCATGTGTGAACTCTGTAGGAATAGTTTATGTGATTCAGATCATTTTAGAGGATGGATGCTAACAGATGCTAAAAGTAATCTGCAATGCATATATGTTACATGATATGATTGCTAATTGCCATCCTTCTCACTCCGTTTTCTGCTCCTATTTTTAGCTTCAGTGGTCAGGGTTGGTGTGTCATTGATCCCATTCATGTCCATATTGAGTTCAACATAAGGGAACTAGTGAAGAATATGTACAATTGTCTATGTCAAAGTTGTGTGTCTAGTGTTGCTAAATTAAAAAATGTGTTAGTGTATATTTTTATGACTAGATGCTAGTGTTAGACGATGAACGAGGGCTTTAGCCTTCCATCATTTTTCCATGCACACTGCTCTTATTCCCTCTTTACTTCCTCTTCCTGTCTCACAATGGACATCTCGTATCATCTGAATATATCCACGCATATGTTTAGTTTTCCCACTATACGATTGAGCAAACAAAAAGGAAGAGGAAGGAGGCGCTTAAGAACGATAGGAATGAGAGGCATTGGGAAATAACAAACAGGATTTCCACCTCAACACAAGAGGTGAAGAACCGGTAAATTAGTTTTTCCTCTATGTTCTCATGCCCATTGCTCTTAGGCCCTCTCTTCCTCTTCCTAGCTCACTTTTGAGATTTCACATCAAACATGTGCACACATATATTTGGTTTATAAGTTAAATCAACAAAGCAAGCCAAAAAGTGAAGAGGAAGGAGTGCTTTAGAACAATAGGAATGGGAGGCATCGGGGACACCAAACGAAATTATCACTTCCAACACGAGAGGTCAAACCGAGGAAGTTAGGCTTTCCTTCACGTTCCCATTCCCACTACTCTAAGGCCCTTCATTCTTACTCTTCCGAGCTCGCCTTCGAGGTCTCATGTTATCTAAATAAGTGGACACATGTCTATGGTTTCTCCGTCAGAGCTATTGCGTAAGCCAAAAGGAAGAGGAAGGAGTGCACAAGAACGGTAGGAATGGGAGGCATCAGGAAAGGATCCATGCCAAATATTTGCACCTCCAACACTAGAAGTGCAAACAAACAAGGAGGGCTTTCCTCCATGTTCCCATTCCTATTGCTCTTGAACTCTCTCTTTCTTCCACTTCCTGGCTTGCTCTCAGTGCCTACAAATCTAACGATACAGAAACTCTCGAAGAACAAGCTTAAATTACTGGACACATTGTTTCAACTAATAGGTATAAATAATGGGTGGTGCACCGTATGCAGAACCTTTTAGAAGTAAGCAATGAAGACACCAAGTGCATGGAGGCACCATTCTACAATCAATGATAATGGGGCCACATAATCACCAGCCATGTCCTATTGTCCTCTACTCTTAAGTAAGGGCACGTGGCTAAAGATCTCTTTTGCATACCTTTATTACCCATATCTAAAACTGGTACATAATATGTGCATCGGCCTTTTTTCGGAACAATATATGTATCAGCTTGAGCATTTATAGTGTCAAAATATGTAGCAATACGAAGTTATGGGCTAAAAATAATATGAAATTGGACAAAGTAAACCCTAGTAAACTTGAAAAAATAACAACAATGGATGAAGAACCACTGAGGTGACAATTAATCGGAACACAAGGTACTTTAGACAGGAGTTGCGTTATATAGATGACATGATGTGATTAAACCATGATTCGAGAGATCTCATATCAACAAAACCAGTGTAGTTTCTAATCTCGAGCTCAAATGCTGCTGGATGAACAACAAATTCGAAAAAATAGGAAAAAACTAAAAACTTCTGAACTTTTTTGTGGCAAACATTAAGGAAGGTTTGGAGTGCATGAAAAAATTCATCACGAAATCACATCAGTGCAAGGCGTTGTAAAAAATTCAAAATTGATGCTTCGAAAATGTTACTTTCAAACACATTTTGGAGCTCTGTTTTTTTTGCCACGACTTCCTCCAATGTGATTTCGTGATGAAAATGTGCATGCACTTCAAACATTTCTTAAAGTTTGCCACAAAAAAAAATCAAATATTTTGACATTTCTTTTCTATTCCTTTTCGATTTTACTCTTCACGACAGGAGCATTTGAGCTCAAGATTAGAAGGATACTTTCGAACCAAAATGTCTATATGCCATTTTATCAAGAAAAATAAATATGTATAGTCCTATTGTCTAGTAAGTAATTTAGTCTAAGGAAACATATCTCCAAGGAAAGAAATATTGGAAAACATATCTCCAAGGAAACCATCAACCACAACCCCTATGAGGAAAATACATGAAGGCATAATGATCAGATATTCAGCCTAAACTCATTGTACACATTAGTTCAACATGGATGGCCTGAGCAAGACGATGAACCACCTAGTATTTTCGGGACAACATTCAGAAACAAAGAACGAGATCCTGAAGAGATTTCGGTACTTTTTCCACCCATCAAAGTACATCGCAATTACAACGCTGTAGCTCGTCCACACTAGAAGGACCAAATCACCCAGGTTACAATGCAAACACCCACCAAGGATCAAAGCCTTTTTTTTTGCGGGGGAAGGATCAAAGCCTTATCTTGCAGGTCTAAACAATCTATAAGAAAACATGCTTTTATGATCTTGTACAAATCCATTAGAGTTTAGAATTTTAGAAGTTGTTTCTTGCCAGCTTGCGTATATATCCATGTGTTTGCTATGTGCATGTGTGAAATCTCTAGGAACAGTTTGTCTGATTCAGATCATTTTACAGGGTGGATGCTAATTGATGCTCAAAATGTGCAATGCATGTACTGTTACATCTTTTGTGAGCTGATTACCATCTTTCTTACTCTAATTTTTGCTATAACTCTTAGCTACAATGTGTCATCGAACTGATTTTGTTTACAGCATGGGTTCAACATACGAGAACTAGTGAAGAATATGAATTATTCTATGTATTAAAGTTTTGCTTCTCATAAATCTAAATATGTCATGTGCACTTGGCGAAACAATCAGCAGAACTTGGAAAAAAAGTTTCAATTTCTAGATTAACTTCTGCTCAGAGGTAAATCCGGCAGAGTAGTAAAAGAACTAGATGCACGTGTTGTTCGACAAAGTGCAGCTGATTAGCAAAAGAGTCGGCAGAACTTGGAAAAATAGGTGCACAGCGCAACACATCTAGTTTTTGAACCTTATATTTAGCTGGCATTATCAGCTCATAAATCTGAATAAGTCATGTGCACTTAGCAAAACAGTCAGCAGAACTTGAAAGAACAGGTTTAGTTTTGAGATTAACTTATATTCAGAGGTAAATACAGCGGAGCAAGGGGTAAAATAACTTCAGAAAGCTATCTAAGATCTCCAAGAAAAAGAAGAATAGTTACTGAAACTTAACCCTTGTGCATTAGCAAAGAACAGTACAGACAGGTTTAGTTTCCAGATTAACTTCTATTCGAAGGTAAATGCGGCAGAGTATAGGGGTAAAAGAACTTCAGAGCTACAGAAGATTTCCAAGAAAGAAAAGGATGGTTACTGAAACTTAAACCTTGCTCAGAACATAACAACAGATGCTATAATTTGGTTGCAGTTTTTCATAAGAAATATTAAGTTTGTTTCGGTAAGTAAATTAAGTAACACACCACACTGACATGGGGAAAAGCCTGATGACAGAACTCACTGAAGGAGCGTGAAAGCTAGATTTTGATGTATCAAGTCCAATTGCCAGCTATGTCAAACCATGATCAGACATTACTTGGTATCCTATGTCAAGCCAACCTGTTCCCTCTTCCTCAATTACACATTCAATATTTATAGTTAATCATAACTCGTTGACATAAACACTAGAACAGAACTCTGCAATATTAGAACATAACTAGTTAATTCACAAGCCACCGCCTTGTGAAATCTATGAATACCGCTTCCAGTTGCTTGCAACAGCTCTTTGTAGTTGACTGCAGCTCCCGCTGCTCTAAACCCATTATACCATCCCAAGTCATGGAATGTGTGAGAGGAAAGGCCTGAACATCCACGCCTCCTTGAAAACTTGCTTACCTGCAAGCTGGTGCCATGTTTAGTCTGAGAAATTGTGAATAAATTTCAGAATCGGTGCTCATCCTATGCAAGTTGCAACTGGTAGGATAACGAAAGAAATTTATGTCGCTCACCAATAGATTGTTTCATATATATATATATATATATATATATATATATATATATATATATATATATATATATATATATATATATGCCTGAGGTGATGCCCATGCCTCCTTCAGGTGAACTACAAAATTACAACAACAATTAACAGATATCATCCATGGTCGATGATTCGAATTAGCATGTCTACAAAGTACAAACCAACATAGCAGAAGCTTGCTACGGCTGACGGTGCCCAGCTGATGAAATGAACTTGAACAGCCAGGAACTCATTCATGCACTTCGAACTGAAATCCTTCCTGTTTTGTCTTGTCTGAATACCCTCCCAAAGGTGGTGGCCAGCCACAGTAGCATTGAGCTGGATCCTCCCTCAGTCCCTTCTCCCTTGAGTGAACACGGACAACTGCCACGGTCTTGGCCATATCATCTGTCTCCGGCCGTATCTTAACCTCGCAGAAATCCACACACGATCGCCGTCCTTAATACCCTCATCCGATCGATCTGTAGGAGACTACGCCTACGTGCCAGCATGCCACGGAACGCCCCGGCCGCCGTCAGGGAAGGCCCCAGCCTCCCGCCGGAGCTGCTGGACAACATCCACGACCGCATCGCCTTCGCCGCGGTCTCCGCAGCATCCTGCGGCGGCGACGACGACGTATTCAAGCCGTCCGCACCATGGCTCCTACTCCCCGGCAAGACCACGGAGACCGTCGAGCTCTTCTCCGTCGCCGACCGGCGGGCCGCAACCGTGCACGCCTTGGACCCCGCGCTGCGAGGCCACTTAGTCTAGTCCTCGGCTCCTCTCGCGGGTGGCTCGCCACGGCCGACGACCTGGGCCAGATCTACCTCGTCAACCCCGCAACCGGCGAGCAGCACGCGCTCCCGCACATCGCCACCATGGGCGTCTTCAACGACCGCAGGTGGCCCCACGCCACGACTCGTTCACCGTGCGTGTACGGTGCTTTCTGACCATCCGGTACGGCCACGGGCCGCCGTTCCCAGACAGTTCCTTGGGGCGTGAGGGGTACGGGGGCTACTCGTTCGCCCCCAACTATATGTTCTACCGGAAGGTTGTCCTGTCCCCGCGCCGCCCCGGCAGCTACGGCACCGCCATGCTTATCCTCTGGGATGTTTTCGGCGCCACGGCGGAGGACGGTGTGTGGAAGCTGGCGCGGTCGGAGGATGGAGTCGAGGACGGCATCCACCACGACGGCCAGTTTTACTCCGTCTCCTACTCGGGTGTTGTCGAGGTGTGGCAGCGTGGCAGCGTGACGCGGAGTCTGGCGGCGAGTACACAAGCACGGCTGTCACGCCAAGGCTGGCCATGGAAGAAGGCAGCTCGCGCCGGCATCTCAAGTACCTGGTGGCAGCACCGGGTGGGCGGCTGATGGTGGTGCTCAAGTACGGCCGTGTGACCAAGAAGCGGTACGGCCGGGAAGGGTGGACGTGCTCCTTCAAGGTCCATGTCCTTGGTGACGACGGGCAGTGGAATGAGACGAGGGACATCGGTGACGTCGTGCTGTTCGTCGGGGTGAACAAGTCGATGTGCGTGCCGACAAGGGGGCGCCCGGAGATTGAGGCCGGCTGCGTCTATTTCACAGACGACAGACTCAGCGGCGTGCGCAAGGAGTTTTCCTCGCGCGTGGATGATGACGATGTTGACGTTCGTGCTGTCGGGGTGTACAGCCTCAAGGACGACACGGTGAAGAAGATGGAGGCGCTCGGGCAAGAGTGCAACAGGTGCAGGTTCTCATCGCCGCCGGTGTGGATCACACCTTCTATCCCATGATAGCAGCAAGGTTGATCCTGTTTGAAGTAACTAGGTTCAGCATTTTTGCTTAAGATCGCTAGCAGGTTCAAGGTAGACAGATGTGTATGTGCAGAATGAAATGTTTCGGTCATAATTTTTAGCTCCTCACTCATATGTTTGTTGCTGATTAAGATCATTTTGCCTAAGATGGGTAGCGGGTTGAAGGTAAACAGATCATTTTTGGGCAATGTGGCTAGCTCGCAATGATATCATATTTATTGCCCAAGCATCGTCCTCCAATGGTCTCATATCATTCTGTCGGCACTGGAGAAAACTGTGGAAGGAGAAGCTTCAGGCTGAAACTGACATTGCTTCACGAAATCAACTAATGAGGCTGCTGCCTTTTGTAGTGCAATCTTGTACTAGGAGTTACAAGTGAGGATGTAAACCAGCAATCCCTTCTAGGTTTCTTCCTTCTAATTCTAATACACTGTGTGATAAGCTAAGGTGGAGAGAACGGCTGTGAGGAGAAACTCCAGACTGATTTCGGTGGGGGGCTCGTCAAGCTTCAGGAAAAATCACTGGGTAACGCTACTGCTTTTATTTTCCTTTCCTTTTTCAGGAGTTATATGTTAGCATGTTATGTTGGGGAGCTGCCTTTATCTTCCTGATGAAAACTGTTTTCTTTTGTGTTTCTGTGTACTCCCTCCGTCCGGAAATACTTGTCATCAAAATGGATAGAAGGGGATGTATCTAGATGCATTTTAGTTCTAGATACATATCTTTTTATCCATTTTGATGACAACTATTTTCGGACGGAGGGAGTACCTGTTATGTAAGACCAGGAAACCACCAAAAATGCATGTTATTTTAGTACAGCCAAAAATGCGTGTCAGCATCCTTGGCATGGCGACCACACCACCTCTGCAGTATGATTGGGGTGATTGTAAGGGATTTTGGGGGTTCCATCTGTTAGAGCGTGGACTAGCTTCCCACTTGGATTGCACGATCGCCTCTCCCCACGTCCTGCCGCGGTTGCGCCCGGCTCCCCTATTTATGTACTCCTCTCTGTATTCTGTAACCACAACTGAACAATCAATCATTTTACATGGTATCAGATATCCGATCCATCTCTCCCCTCCCACGATCGCCATGACGAATCCAGGCGAACCACCCAACACCGGCGGCCAGCCAACCCTACCTCCAAACTGCGGCGGCCAGCCTACTCTTCCCCTCACCGTCGGCCAGCCCACACCTTCTTCCCCAGTCATCCAGCCTGCCATTCCCTCCACTCTCTCCTTCAGCGATACGATCACTGACATCACTCCTTTCATCCTCATTGTTCTTGAACTCCACAGCCACAACTACTATCATTGGAGGCATCTCTTCGAGATCCATCTTGGTCGCTGTTCTCTCCTTCATCACATCACCGGCGATACACCACCGGCCCCCGCCAATCCCAGATGGCTCAAGGATGATCTTGCCATTATTCAGTGGCTGTAAACCCGCATCTCCACCGAGCTCTTCAACCTTGTGGTGACCGATGGTGCCACCGCCTGTGACATCTGGCTCGAGCTCCGCCGGCTGTTTCAGGACAACCGCGACGCTCGCATCTCCGCGCTCAACAGGAGCTCCGCACCATCACTCAAGGTGATCGCCCTGTCGGCGTTTCTGCCAACGCATCAAAGCCATCGGCGACGAGCTGCGTGAGCTCGGCGAGGTGGTTGCCGACCGCTCCCTCCTTCATGCGCTCATGGGTGGCCTCGACGACCGCTTCGCCCAGCAGGCGACCTTGATCCCCATGCTCCGGCCTCTGCCAACGCTTGCCGAGGCGCGCTCCATGCTCCAGATGGAGGAGCAGAATCAGGCGCGCAAGGCCAGCACGCCTCGCCTCTTCCACACCTCGGCTCGCCCTGCTCCGACTCCTGCGGGTTCGTCTGCGGCTTCCTCTCCGGCGCCTCCAGCACCTCAACCGCCGCCGGGGTGGCGCCCCAGCCCCAACTACAAGGGCAAAAACCCGATCTATCGGCCACCAAAGCAGGGATCGGCGTCTTCTTCGTCGAGCTCTACTCCTGCACCGCCAACCGCTGCACCATCTCCTGCGCCTTCCTCACCGGCTCGCTCGACATGGCGCCCTCCACACGATCCCTGGACGGGGCTCGTGCAGGCTTGGCCCATGCCATGGTCCGCACCCTCCCCGTACGGTGCTCCGCCGGCCTACACCGGCGCTTAGGTGCCTGGCCTTCGCCCTTCCACCGGCGCTCCTGGGCTCCTGGGCTCTCGTCCACCACAGCAGGCCTACACCGCCTATGCTCCTCTGTACCAGGCCACGGCGGCGCCAACGGCGCACTCCTTGTACCCCTACGGGATGCCCACACCATCAACCTGGGAGCACGCTGCATCACCAGCGCCATCGCCACCTCAGCCACCCGCTGATGCTGCTGCTCCTTCATCTTCGACCGCGCCGGCCTGGGATCAGGCCGCCTTCATCGCCGCCATGAACTCTCTCACCACCCAAGACGCAGGTAACGAGTGGATCTTCGACTCTGGTGCATCTGCGCATATGTCTGCATCTAGTAGCTCGCTTTCTTCCATTCATCCCTCTCTTCTCTTTCCCTCCATTACTCTTGGTAATGGTTCCACTGTCCCTGTCTCTTGTGTCGGCACTTCCTCTATCCCTTCCTCTCACTCCCCTCTTCTTCTTCGCGAGGTAACCTCATCTCAGTTCGCCGTTTCACTATTGATAACCAAGTTTCTGTGGAATTTGACCCTTTTGGCTTGACTATGAAGGATCTTTGCACCCGGATGGAGCTGGCGCGCTTTATAGTTCGGGCGATATGTACACCGTCCACGGCGCCTCCACTCCTTCGCCCCATGCCATGCTCGCCTCCATCAGTCTGTGGCATCGACGGCTCAGCCATCCCAACCATGCTACTACAACCACCCTCCTCGACGCGTTTAGGATCCCTTACAGTCGTGACTCTCATGACTCGTCTCTTTGTCAATCGTGTCAATTAGGCAAGCATGTTAGGCTGCCTTTTAGTTATTCTACTACCAGTAGCTCTTTCCCTTTTGAACTGTTGCATTGTGACTTGTGGACGTCACCTATCCCTAGTGTATCCGGTTTCAAGTACTATCTTGTTGTTCTTGACGATTATTCTCACTTTATATGGACCTTTCCCCTCCGAGCGAAATCTGATGTTCACAGCTTGTTTGTCAACTTCCAACATTACGTTTCCACTCACTTCTCTCTTCCCATTCGCTTCTTGCAATGTGATAATGGTCGCGAGTTCGACAACACCCGCAACCGTGAATTTTTTCTTCACCACGACATTCTTCTCCGGTTTTCATGTCCCTACACCTCGCCCCAAAATGGGAAAGCTGAACGCTCACTTCGCATGATCAACGGCATTCTCTGTACCCTACTCATCCACGCATCCATGCCTCCTCAATATTAGGTTGAAGCGCTTCGGCATGCCACATATTTACTTAATGTCTGGCCCACCAAAACTTGTCCTCGCTTCTCTCCCTATGAGTCTCTCTTCCTAGCCCCACCCACCTACGCCGATCTTCGTACTTTCGGCTGTCTATGCTTTCCCAACTTATCTGCCACCACTGATAACAAACTTTCACCTCGTTCCTTGCCCTGTGTCTTGCTCGGTTTTTCTGATTCCTACAAAGGCTATCGCTGCCTCCATCTTCCTACAGGTCGTGTTATTCTGTCTCGCCACGTCATGTTTGATGAAACCATTTTTCCTTTCGCCACTCACGCTACCCCCAACTTTTCTGCCCCAATTTCCGGCGCTGTCACCCCTTCACCACGCTCTTCAGCGATCGACATGCATGGCGCTGTTGACGTGCATGGCACTGTTCATCTGGACCCTACTCACCCACTGCATGCCCAAGATTCGCCACCCACTACCGCTTCCGCAATCGACCAACCCAGCCACGGCGATCTCTCGGATCGCCCGCCACCCAGCTCCCCGGGCCCCGCCACTCCACCACACCGCTCCCCAGGCCCCGCTACTCCACCAACCAGCTCACCTGGTCCCTCCACTCCACCTACCAGCTCTCCAGGCCCCGCCACTCCACCAATCCCGACTCCTTCTTCTGATTCAGCTGGCCCCTCCATGCCACCGACTGCTGTTCCCGTTCCCATTCCTCGTAACGCCCACACCATGCGCACACGCAGCAAGTCTGGCTTTGCCCAACCCGTTGATCGCCTCAACTTCACAGCTTCCACATCTCCTATCTCCCCCATTCCCACCTCGTACAAAGCATCCCTCCTCGATCCGAACTGGTTCCAAGCCATGAAAGAAAAATATGATGCCCTTCTTCTCAATAACACCTGGTCGCTCATTCCTCGACCTCCTGGTGCCAACGTAGTCTCTGGGAAATGGGTGTTTCGTCATAAATTCCATTCGGATGGTTCCCTCTCCCGCTACAAGGCTCGCTAGGTTTGTTGTGGCGATTCCCAGCAACCCGACATCGACTTCGACGAGACATTCTCTCCGGTCGTCAAACCTAGCACCAGCCGTGTAGTTCTCAGCTTAGCCGTCTCCTCCTCCTGGCCCATTCACCAACTCGATGTCAAAAACGCCTTCCTACACGGCTCTCTCACTGAAACCGTTTACTGCCGGCAGCCGCTTGGGTTTTCCCACTCTTCCTATGCTGATCACGTCTGCCATCTCCAAAAATCCTTGTATGGCCTTAAACAAGCACCCAGAGCTTGGTTTCAACGGTTTGCCTCGTTCATCCAGAGTCTCGGATTCATTCCCTCACGTTCTGACTCCTCTCTGTTCATCTACCACTCTTCCACCCACACTGCATATTTACTCTTATATGTTGATGACATAGTGTTGACGGCCTCCTCTGACTCTTTTCTCACTCACATCATCTCTTCTCTGCGCCAAGAATTCTGCATGACTGACCTCGGTCCTCTTCACCATTTTCTTGGTATAGCTATCTCACGCTCTTTCGCTGGCCTCTTCCTCTCCCAACGCCAGTATGCTATTGAGCTGCTCTCCAAGTCCGGCATGCTGGAATGCCATCCTACACGCACACCTGCTGAGACCGGTGCCAAATTGTCTTCCGCCGGAGAACCCGTTCCCAACGCCACCCTATATCGTAGCATTACTGGCGCCCTTCAGTATATCACTCTCACTAGGCCTGAAATCACCTATGTTGTTCAACAAGCATGCCTATACATGCATGACCCCCGTCTTCCACATATGAACCATGTCCGCCGCATCCTTCGATACCTCAAAGGTACTCTTGATCATGGTCTCTCCATCACTCCATCCTCTCCAACCTCTCTCACAGCTTACTCGGATGCAGACTGGGCGGGATGCCCTGATACACGTCGATCTACCTCGGGATACTGTGTTTATTTGGGTGATAATCTGATTTCATGGTCGTCGAAGCGGCAGCTTACTGTTTCCAGGTCGTCTACGGAGGCTGAGTATCGCTCGGTCGCTCATACAGTGGCGGAGACTGTTTGGATTCGACAACTACTCAGCGAGCTTCACCGACCTCTGCACCATGCTACTATTGTCTATTATGACAATATTTCCGCAGTGTACATGTCATGTAATCCTGTGCAGCATCGTAGAACTAAGCACATCGAGATAGACATCCATTTTGTTCGCGAGAAGGTAGCTCTAGGTGAGGTTCGAGTTCTGCATGTTCCTACTTCCGCCCAGTTTGCCGACATCTTCACCAAAGGGCTTCCAACAGCAGCCTTCCTCGACATAC
>NC_041380.1:29056317-29078255 GCF_002162155.2 Triticum dicoccoides
GACTAGCTTCCCACTTGGATTGCACGATCGCCTCTCCCCACGTCCTGCCGCGGTTGCGCCCGACTCCCCTATTTATGTACTCCTCTCGGTATTCTGTAACCACAACTGAACAATCAAGCATTTTACACCATCCATGTTCAGTTCCCTTCCATGTTGATCATGCAGAATTACGGATCCAGCTGTGGGTGCAAGTTGCTTTTCCCCTGCAGGATTGGGTGTACCGACTTGTGTAGTTGGTGTACAACAATGTGCTGTTATTGGGGCTTACCAGTTTGCAATGTTTTCCTTGCTCTCCTGTGGCAATATTGGCACTTAGAAGATGATGACCTAACTCGGATTCTCCTTGAGGACATCACAATGGATGATGCAAAATCGAGTTTCTGATGCTCCTTTGCCTAGTTTCTTCTCCTTCTGTGTGCTGCTACATTTCTATGTACTTGTATTTGGATCATCACATTTCCTGTTTCAGTGATTTGGTGCTAATTTTGTCACAGCACTCTGGTGCGTGCGTGCTGGGGAGCTCGTGTCCCTGACGATGCAGTGCGTGAGGCGGCGGGAGGAGGAACGAGGAGGAGGGGAGATCGATTGGGAGAGAGCGAGAGATGGGCATCGAGGCTAGGGTTTACAGCGGGGCCTTGCTGGACCTTAGAGGCCGGCCCGGTAGTGATGGAAGTGGCCAGAGGCCTGGCTGGCCTGCTGGGCTCTCTTCTCCTTCTCTCTTATTTACCCAAACAGTAAAAGAATAGGAAGAAAGGAAAGAGAGAAAGGAAAAAGGTTAGAGAAGGGACTTTGGCATGCGGATAATGTTCCCGGGCTCACAAAAATGAGCTTGTTTCGAGAAAATATAAAAGGCCAAGATTGGAAGATGTAAATTCAAACTCATTTGAATTTAATTCAAATGGGTTTGAACTAGGACTAGGTTTTGGAAGTGTCCAAAAATGTTGAGAATTTAGGTGGAGCTCCGGAAAATGACGAAAGGATATATGGGCAAAGTTTGGAGACCAAGAATTGAGATAACAAAGGCATGGGATATTTGCAAGTGTGTTACGGTGAATTCCAACAAATGGAATATTTAATATAGCTCCATACTATCGGGAGGGTATGTTATAAAGAGAAGTCACCAGGTGAACTCCCTCGGTTTAAATGGATCAAAGGTCCATGCCATTTATTTAGTTGAGTTAAGAAAAGAAATGACATGATGGCATGATGACATGATGCAATGATGAATGCAAAGAACCAAACAAATCACATGACGAAACCCGGAAACCCTGGAAGGCATCTGAAGCTCCGATCTTGGGGCGTTACAATCTTACAACTTAAGAACTTGTCGGAGACTTCATATCTCTCGACCCGGGCATGAGCTTGGAAAACCATTTTCAGCTCTTCGAACATCGCATATGCTCCGTGTCACTCAAAACGCTTTTGGAGCCCCAGTTCTAAGCTGTAAAGCATGCCGCACTGAATGAAGGAGTAATCATCAGCCAAGCGTTCATAACGTCTTGGTTCTCTGGGATGGGTGCGTCACCTAGCGGTGCTTCTAGGACATAATCTTTCTTGGCAGCTATGAGGATGATCCTCAAGTTCCGGACCCAGTCCGTATAGTTGCTCCCATCATCTTTCAGCTTGGTTTTCTCAAGGAATGCGTTGAAGTTGAGGATAACGTGGGCCATTTGATCTACAAGACATATTGTAAAGATTTTAGACTAAGTTCATGATAATTAAGTTCATCTAATCAAATTATTCAATGAACTCCCACTCAGATAGGCATCCCTCCAGTCATCTAAGTGAAACATGATCCGAGTAAACTAGGCCGTGTCCGATCATCACGTGAGATGGACTAGTCAACATCGGTGAACATCTTCATGTTGATCGTATCTTCTATACGACTCATGCTCGACCTTTCGGTCTTCTGTGTTCCGAGGCCATGTCTGTATATGCTAGGCTCGTCAAGTCAACCTAAGTGTATTGCGTGTGTAAATCTGGCTTACACCCGTTGTATTCGAACGTTAGAATCTATCACACCTGATCATCACGTGGTGCTTCAAAACAACGAACCTTCACAATGGTGCACAGTTAGGGGAAACACTTTCTTGAAATTATTACGAGGGATCATCTTATTTAAGCTACTGTCGTTCTAAGCAAATAAGATGTAAAATATGATAAACATCACATGCAATCAAATAGTGACATGATATGGCCAATATCATTTGCTCCTTTTGATCTCCATCTTCGGGGCTTCATGATCATCGTTGTCACCGGCATGACACCATGATCTCCATCATCGTGTCTTCTTGAAGTTGTCTTGTCATCTATTACTTCTACTACTATGGCTAATGTTTTAGCAATAAAGTAAAGTAATTACATGACGTTTATGTTGACACACAGGTCATAAATAAATAAAGACAACTCCTATGGCTCCTGCCGGTTGTCATACTCATCGACATGCAAGTCGTGATTCCTATTACAAGAACATGATCAATCTCATACATCACATATATCATTCATCACATCCTTTTGGCCATATCACATCACACGACAGATGCTACCAAAACAAGTTAGACGTCCTCTTATTATTGTTGCAAGTTTTTACGTGGCTGCTATAGGTTTCTAGCAAGAACGTTTCTTAACTACGCCAAAACCACAACGTGATATGCCAATTTCTATTTACCCTTCATAAGGACCCTTTTCATCGAATCCGATCCGACTGAAGTGGGAGAGACAGACACCCGCCAGCCACCTTATGCAACTAGTGCATGTCAATCGGTGGAACTAGTCTCATGTAAGCGTACATGTAAGGTTGGTCTGGGCCGCTTCATCCCACGATGCCGCCGAATCAAGATAAGACTAGTAACGGCAAGCAAATTGACAATATCCATGCCCACAACTGCTTTGTGTTCTACTCATGCATAGAAACTATGCATAGACCTAGCTCATGATGCCACTATTGGGTAACGTAGCAGAATTTTAAAATTTTCTACGCATCACCAAGATCAATCTATGGAGTCATCTAGCAAGGAGGGAGAGGGGAGTGCATCTACATACCCTTGTAGATCGTGCGCGTAAGCGTTCAGGAGAACAGGGTTGATGGAGTCGTACTCGTCGTGATCCAAATCACCGATGACCTAGCGCCGAACAGACGGCACCTCCGCGTTCAACACATGTATGGTTGGGAAGACATCTCCTCCAACTTGATCCAGCAAGGGAGAAGGAGAGGTTGATGAAGATCCTGCAGCACGACGGCGTGGTGGTGGAAGCAACGGTGATCTCGGCAGGGCTTCGCCAAGCTCAGGGAGAGGGAGAAGTGTCACGGGAGGGAGAGGGAGGCACCAGGGGCTAGGGTGCGGCTGCCCTCCCTCCCCCACTATTTATAGGACCCCTAGGGGGGGCGGCGGCCCTAGGATATTGAATCTCCAAGGGGGGGCGGCGGCCAAGGGGGGTGGAGTGCCCCCCAAGCCAAGTGCGGCAACCCCACCCCTAGGGTTTCCAACCCTAGGCGCAGGGGAGGCCCATGGGGGGAGCACTAGCCCATCTGGGGCTGGTTCCCCTCCCACTTCAGCCCATGGGCCCCTCCGGGATAGGTGACCCCACCCGGTGGACCCCCGGGACCCTTCCGGTGGTCCCGGTACAATACCGATTACCCCAAAAACCTTCCCGATGGCCGAAACTTGACTTCCTATATATAAATCTTCACCTCTAGACCAATTCGGAGCTCCTTGTGACGTCCGGGATCTCATCCGAGACTCCAAACAACTTTCGGGTTACCGTATACTGGTATCTCAACAACCCTAGCGTCACCGAACCTTAAGTGTGTAGACCCTACGGGTTCGGGAGACACGCAGACATGATCGAGACGACTCTCCGGTCAATAACCAACAGCGGGATCTGGATACCCATGTTGGCTCACACATGCTCCTTGATGATCTCATCGGATGAACCACGATGTCGAGGATTCGATCAATCCCGTATACAATTCCCTTCGTCAATCGGTACGTTACTTGCCCGAGACTCGATCGTCGGTATCCCAATACCTCGTTCCATCTCATTACCGGCAAGTCACTTTACTTGTACCGTAATGCATGATCCCGTGATCAACCACTTGGTCACATTGAGCTCATTATGATGATGCATTTCCAAGTGGGCCTAGAGATACCTCTTTGTCATACGGAGTGACAAATCCCAGTCTCGATTCGTGCCAACCCAACAGACACTTTCGGAAATACCTGTAGTGTACCTTTATAGTCACACAGTTATGTTGTGACGTTTGGCACACCCAAAGCACTCTTATGGTATCCGGGAGTTGCACAATCTCATGGTCTAAGGAAATGATACTTGACATTCGGAAAGGCTATAGCAAACGAACTACACGATCTTTGAGCTATGCTTAGGATTGGGTCTTGTCCATCACATCATTCTCCTAATGATGTCACCCCGTTATCAATGACATCTAGTGTCCATAGTCAGGAAACCATGACTATCTTTCGATCAACGAGCTAGTCAACTAGAGGCTCACTAGGGACGTGTTGTGGTCTATGTATTCACACATGTATTACGATTTCCGGATAACACAATTATAGCATGAACAACAGACAATTATCATGAACAAAGAAATATAATAATAACCATTTTATTATTGCCTCTAGGGCATATTTCCAACAGCAGACTGGTCCGGCCGCGCCGCGGAAGCAGCAGAGATGTCGCGCCGCGCCACCAATGCCGCAGAGATGTTCCGCCGCACCGCGGCGGCCTGGGAAAATTTCCCGCGTGCAGGCGACGACTGTTACAGGCGCATGCATGCGATCGTCCATGGCCAGATGGATCAGATCTCCCGTTTTGCGAGGTTGCAGGATGACATGAAAGCCTCGTTTGAACTGGCTATCGACGCACTAAGGGAGGGCAATGAGAGGCTCCGGGCCGAGTGCGACCTGCTGAGGGAGAAGATCGTCCGAAGTGCAGACTAGCAGGAGGAGACCAGTGCCTTGTTGAATAGGACTGGCGTCATCATCAAGAAACTTATGGACGAGAATGACATGCTCCGCAACGAGCGCCAAAGGCTGGTGGAGGAATCCATGGATGTTCTCAAGCAGCATCTTGAGGACACGAAAGAGCTCATCGCCGCTCGCCGCGGAGACTAGTTCCCGCGGCCTGCAGCAACGCATCAAGAAAGTAGAGATCAGCGAGCCAGATCCTTGTCTTCCTTCTTCTTTTGCCCTTGTGTATTTCGGGCGTAGCCGCATGTGGCTTTTTTAATTATCTTTCTAATTATGTAAGACAATTAATCATCCTTATCTTTCTGTGGAAGATCAATGTTGCGAGGCTGGGATGAAGAAAACTCTTGCTGTGGCGACCCTGGCGTTGTTGTTCTTCTAGTTGTTGCTGGGCTTCCTTCAGTTTCCTGGTTTCTTTTGATGTAATAATTGGTTTAGGATGTGGATTGTGTCGTCGGTTGTAATGTTGGGTTACCAATTCCTCCGATGAAGCCGAGGCCAACTTGGGGTAACCAAGGAGGTTCTGCACTCACCACTGCATTTTATCTTTTATTCGATCTCACGGGGCTGTTGGTGCTCGATACCAAGCAGACATGGTGTGTCTCCATCGACGGCGCCATTGTCGGCCACATCATCCACGGCGTCTCTCCCCCATGTCGTTGCTTCCTCGGCGGCGACTTCCACAATGGCACTAGCTGCAGCTGCTCCGGCTCTCGCTCGTGTTGCGACTCTGTTCTTGCTGTCGGTCGCGCTGCTGCACTGCTCCTGCTTTCGTTCGTGCCGCCGCTCTGCTCTTGCTCTCACTTGCACTGCTACTGCCACTGCACGACCTCCGGCAGCTATAGGAGTTGCTGCTTTAGCACTCACTCGCGGTGCTACTGCACGACTTGCTCTCTGCTAGTGTGTTCCCTGCTCGAGCGTCTGCTGATTTAGATCATTGCTTCTCTACTACTAGTGCTCGAATTCCCTAAACATCTATTGCAATGCTCTGTTACTAGTTCAATCAGTTTCGATAGTAAAATTCAGTTTTGACTGTGAAGTTCATTTCCTTCAATTAAGTTCAGAGTGAACAGTACTTACAGCATCTGTCGGAGCGGCCGTGGTGCGGCTGATGTGTTTTACATCTAGCACTTTTTGGTGATGTATTTTACATCATCTATTGCAGATGATATTAGGGTCCCACTTCAGATTAACATTGTCTGTCTTGTCATGCTTCAGCCTCGTCGCCGTACACCTTAGCAGAGCTGCTCCAACGATGGAACCGTCCATCACAGCGGAGCAGTACCCTCAGCGCCGTTTCCAGAGGCCTCAGATCTTCTTCCCTGCCTCCGACAGTCACACCAGCATCATCACCATCCTCCATGTCCAACCCAATGATGCTGAGGTCCAAAAGGCTATGCCAAAGAGGTTGTACACTCGTCGCATCACTTTGTTTCTCCATTCCTCTGTTCTTCCAATTCATGTGAGCCAAACACACAGGTTGACTGAAATCCTATGTTTCCAAATGCTCTGTTTTGCACGTGCATTCCTATCCTATTCCTGTGTTTTTCCTGTCCCTGCGTTTATAGAATCCTCCAATTCTAAGGAGCCCTTACAGATTTACTTCATTTTCAGATAGGCGTCAAAGAAAACTCTGTGTGTTATGTCCTGCTCCTGCCGTGCCGTCATCCACCCCACCTGAGGTGCACCATCGATAGAAGCGTTCACTGCAGCAGAGATCCCCCCTGCAGACTTCCTTTCGCCGCCTCAGATCATCTTCCCCGTTGCCGGCAGCCACACCAACCGCATTACCATCACCGACTGAGCAGATGAACCTGAGGACTACACAGTTCCGGAAGAGAGGTCGCAGTCTTTCGTGTTTGCTTACGTTATACATCGGTTATTATTACCTGCACTTTATCGTTAAATCTTGAGTTTTGAATTGCCCATGGGTCTCATATCGAGCCAACAACGAATAGTATCTGTCTACTATCTGGTTCATCTGGGGTCTTCTATGTGGTTCATGTTGGGTGGGCAACAAACAATAGATGATCCATTGTCTATCTTTTTAAATTGAAGCTATAATCTACTTGGTATCATTAGTTTTGCATCCATCCACTCGTTTGCTACCATCAGTCTTGATTTTTGCATGCACCCCTTAGGCCTTACAAAATCTAACTATTTTTCTATTATGCATGTCAGATATTGTACACAATCGTACTGAACATGTAGAGAAAAAGAGAAGACCGTTGCGTGCGAATATAATGGCATGCAGACGCCGCTCCATGGTGGGCGAAGTGCCCCCCTCCTGCATTTCCAGATCATATTCCAGAGGAAGATAACTGTTCAGATGGAGATTTAGAAGGAGCCGACCACGCCTATTTACCACCTAAGGTGTTTGCTCTAACCTGGCATGCTGATGTTGGTCATATCATGCATATGGCGCCTTGCATTGCTTACATTATACATCTTATATGTCATCAGCTTAGTTTAGATTTGCTTTGTGTGAATGCCACCTGTTTGTTTTCTATATCATACTCCCACCATTCCTAAATATTTGTCTTTTTAGAGATTTCAACAAGTGACTACATACGAAACAAAATGAGTGAATCTACACTCTAAAATATGTCTTTATACATCCGTATGTGGTAGTCCATTTGAAATCTCTAAAAAGACAATTATTTAGGAATGGAGGGAGTATATGGGAATTATGCAATGCCATCTTCTTTAGCCAGGCATCATATATGTGAATCATGCAATGCCATCCTGTTTAGCCAGTCATCGTATATGTGAATTGTATCGTGCCATATTTTTTCCATAATGTATTCCATTTGTCAACAATGTTTATACATTCATCTACTCTTCCTGTGCATCAGCCATTTGAGTCGGTCATTGGAAAATCTGGAGTGAAAACAAGGTCTTCTGAGCAGTTAGTGCTACCTGTCGATGCAGATTTCTTGCTGGTTACAGATAGCTCCTCAGAGGAGGATTTAGAGAGAGATGACCAGTCGTATTCCCCTCCCCCCGAGGTGCATGCTCTAACTTGGCTGGGTTATATTTCTCATATCTTGCATATCTTGCATTGCCATGCCATCTGCTTAGATTAGACATGCTTTGTGTGAATGCCTCATGTTTTCTTTCTATATCAGATATGTGAATTATGCAATGCCATGTTTTTCAGCCAGTTATCATATATGTGAATTATGCACCGCCATGGAGCCAGGCATCATATATGTGAATTATCTCATGCCATCTTTTTTTTCATTACGTATTCCATTTATCGACAATCTGTGTATATTGAACTACTCTTCATGTGTATCAGCCATTTGAGCCGGTTATGGAAAAATCTGGAGTGAAAATAAGGTCTTCAGAGCAGGCAATGGTACCTGTTGAAGCATATATCTCGATGGTTACAGGGAGCTCCTCAGAGGAGGATTCAGAGACAGATGACCAGTCCTATATCCCACCTGAGGTGTATGCTCTAAGTTGCAATATTTATATTTCTCATATGATGCATATGGTGTCTTGCATTGCTTAGTTTAGACATCATATGCACACTATTGAATTCTATCTGCTTAGTTTAGAGATCATACATGCGAGTGCCAGTTGCTTAGTATATGAATCAATTATGTCAATTATAGCATGTCATCCTGTATACTTAGACAATATGTATGTGAATTATTTCATCCCAACCTATTTTAGAAAGACATCATATAGTTTTATCATGTCATCCTGTTCAGGTACTCATCATATGTTGAATTATGCCATTATATCCTGTTAAGTTATCCATCATATATCTAAAACTGTGTCATGCTATCCTGTTTAGTTAGGCATCATATATGTGAAATTGTGTCATGCTGTCCTGTTTGGTTAGACAACATACATGTGAATTACCACATCTGTCTATCATACAATGTCTGTACGTTCAATTTCTTTTCTTGTTTATCAGCCATTTGAATTGGAGGGGGTGATGGCAGTATCTAAGGGAGCAAAAACACGTTCTTCACAAAAGATAGTGCTACCCATTGATGCAGATAGAACCATGGTTGTACTGGCCCACAAACTAGCCCCACCACACATAATCGAGACTCTTCCAGATTGCACACTTACACTGTTGGGCAGAAAACCAGCTACAACCCATCTAACCGCAACCCCAGCGGATAGTAACCCACTTATAGTTGACAAAGCACCATGTCCACCACAGAGTACCCCCACAGGAGCAGTTTGTAAAGCTACTGCAGTGCCCAAAGCACGAAGACCACCATAGCTAACCCAAACTCCACGTTTAAAGCAGAAGAGCAACTGTTCTTAGGTCAGATTCCGTAGCTATGGTCCATACTCCTTTGCTGTTGCATCACTGTATTTACTCATACCAACTACTTTCAAATTTGAAGGATCCAATTGAAACTCCAATGGCACAACAGGTATGTTTTAAACCTATTTCTTTAACTGGATTGCTGTTCTAACTTCTTGATGTATGTTGATTTCAGTTTAAGTTGCATAAACAGTTATGTTCTCATGTGATGCACATTAGCTGCTAATGTTGTGTAGTTTCTCACACTTATATTCTGTCTATGCTGCTGTGTCTTAAAAATATATGAGTTGAACTGTGTCTCTATCTTGATTAGGGAACATAAACTAGAATGATATGGACAATACAGTGACCATAGTACATAGATATATGTTTGTTTCATGCTGTTATCCTGTCCACCTTACTACTGAACCGGTTTACCAAAATGAGTTTCGTATACTACAAGCTAAACCTATGATGTGTCTGCTTGTTTCTCTTGTAGTATGTAAACAGAATATTGGAGAAGAGCACCCCACTATGCAATGGTAGAGAAAGTAATGCAGATAAGGTTCAAGATAGTGAGACAACCCTGTTAGTCTCCAAGAAAGGTGATAAAAACGATCTTGTAGACAGTGAGAAAACCCCACAGTCCTGCGTTGATGTAGTGTTCGAGTTACTGGCCAGTACCGCTGGCACAAGCTCTTCCAACTCGCTGCCTGAATCACTTCGGCTTCTTCAGTCTCAGCTACAAGCTGAAAGGCATCAGTCAGCTGTGCTGCGGCAAGAAGCGGAAGGACTGAGGAAGTCCCTGCAGAATGCAGATGCGTACTTTCTTGTGCAACAGCAAGCGCTGGAGGATTTAAGCGCCAAACAAGAGAAAGTTAATAAGCTTGCTAAGCATATTGCCAGCATTATGGGTACCCAGGATATTGTTTCTTGAGCTCTTCTGAAGTGGTTTTAGTTCTGGACTTGTTTTGCTGCGGCGTTTATATGCTGGTGTGTTCCCTATATTTGCACTTGTGGCGAACTTTGATGCCCAGTGGATGTAATATGTGTAATAGCCATGATAGCCTAGCATAAGTTGCTCGCTTATTTATTTCCTTGTTTTGTTTATTTGTTTGCTTGTAGTCACTGCAGTTCTTTTTCTGCGGTTTGCTAGTGGCTGCAATAACCTATTTTTTAAAACTAGGCCACAATAACCATGGGCTAATATTTACTGTAGTGACACTGGGCCTCCTACGGGCCGTAGAAATAGTGGGCCTTCTACGGGCTGTAGAAACAGTAGGCCTTCTACGAGCCGTAGAAACAATGGGCCTTCTATGGGCCGTAGAAACAACGGGCCTTCTATGGGCCGTATCATCAATGGGCCTTATATAGGCCGTATGATCGATTGGCCAAACATGGGCCAATAACATGCCTCATTATGGCCGTAAACGGGCTAGAGTTGGAATCGTCCGTTCATGGGCCGACCATAACGGGCCATCATTAATAGGCCGTATTTGATGACGCTATGAAAACGGCCCAATGAATTAACAGACCACAAACGGGCCGACTATAACCACGGGCTGAATTTGTTCCACAAGCAGAAAATGACAGTAATGGGCCATAAGTAAACGAATGCTGGAAATGAGCCCAAGAATAAATGGGCTCTGAGAAGGCCGAAAGATAACATGGGCTGGAAACGGCCCAACGGAATAACGGGCCGTCAATGGGTATAAAGTGATACACTGTTCATCACGGGCCAGTTTCACCACAGGTCGTTAATGGGTGTAAAGTGATACACTGTTCATTACGGGCCAGTTTCACCATGTCCCGTTAGTAGGCCAAGAGTTACATGGGGCCTCATATGGGCCGAAAGACGTCATGGGCCATACATGGGCCAGAAGTGAAAACGGGCTGGAATCATATTGGATGGCCCAGATGACGCTACTGGGCCTAATTCGGATAGGGCGTAACGGGCCTTGGGTTAGCAGGCTGTAAATGGGCTATATTCGAACAGGCCGTTAACAGGCTTTCCATGGGCCGGCCCGCCAGCTTTTGACCAAGTCAAACGGGTCGGCCTTTACATAGGAATGGGCCTTTGTTGGGCCATGCCACGTGTCGACGCATCATAGGCTCCTATCTGACCCACTGGCGAGCTGACACGTGTTTCATCCGGCCATGAAGAACTTTACACGTGGAAATTTCCCATTGGTCGGGGCTGTTAATGGGTTATCGGATCCAAAACCCGACCCGATAGCTTAACGGCGTTCCGTTACGGTGGATGACACGTGTCGGTCACCCTTGATGAAAGCACTTCTGTGACGCGCGATTTATCGTCATGGAAGTGGACACTTCCGTGATGATAATTTTGGTAATGTCATGGAACAGTTCTACGATAGCACAGGTATGGCTATCTTGATTCTGTCATAAATTTGTCATGGATGTACATGCATGACAAAAAAGCGACCTACTGTGACAAACACGTATCATCAAGGAAGTGTATTTTTTGTAGTGTTGATATGGTATAGGCTATGTGATGATATGAGATCATGGGACTATAAAAGATTGAAGTTGGAATTTCATCAAAAGTATTACCCTATGCATCTTGTTCATCGTGATCGCAATTATATATATAATTTCTGGCCTCGCGAAGGAGAAAGCATCACTCAAGCTTGGGGGAGGCTTAAACCAATGTTATATTCATGCCCCAATCATGAGCTCCCGAGAGAAATAATTATGCAAAGTTTTTATGCTCGGCTTTCTGATAACAATCGCACCATGCTCGATCCTTCTTGTGCTGGCTCTTTTATGATGAAGACTATTGAATTCAGATGGAATTTATTGGATAGAATTAAACGCAACTCTGAAGATTGGGACCTCGACGAAGGTAAGGAGTCAGGTATGACACCTAATTTTGATTGTGTTAAATCTTTTATGGATACCTATATTTTCTGTAAGTTTAGCACTAAATATGGACTTGACTCTGAGATAGTAGCTTCTTTCTGTGAATCTTTTGCTACTTATGTTGATCTCCCTAAGGAGAAGTGGTTTAAATATCATCCTCCCATAGAAGTAAAAGTAGCTGCACCTATTAAAGTTGAAGAAAAGACTGTCACTTATAATGATCCTATTGTTCCTACTTCTTATATTGAGAAACCACCTTTCCCTGTTAGAATAAAGGATCATGCTAAAGCTTCAACTATTGTTCGTAAAAGCAATATTAGAACTTATGCACCTCCTGAGCAAGTTAAAGTAGGACCTAATATTGCTATTGTTAAAGATCTCTTGTCTGATAATATTGATGGGCATGTTATTCAGTTCGAAGGTGAAACTGCTAGAATTGCTAAACCTTGTGATAGAGATAAACATAGACCTGTGGTAGGCGTGCTTGTCATTTCTGTTAAAATAGGAGATCATTGTTATCATGGCTTATGTGATATGGGTGCTAGTGCTAGTGTTATACCGCATACTTTATACGAAGAAATTAAGAATGAAATTGCACCTGCTGAGTTAGAAGGTATTGATGTCACAATTAAACTTGCCAATAGAGATACTATTTCACCAATTGGAATTGTTAGAGATGTTGAAGTCTTGTGTGGGAAAACTAAATATCCTACTGATTTTCTTGTTCTTACTTCTCCGCAAGATAGCTTTGTCCCATTATATTTGGTAGAACCTTCTTAACTACTGTCAATGCTATCATAGACTGCACAAAGAATGTTGTTACTATTGGATTGGATGATATGGTTCATGAGTTTAATTTCTCTAAATTTAGTAAACAACATCATGAGGAAGAATTACCTAGTAAGGATGAAATTATTGGTCTTTCTTCTATTGCCGTACCTCCTAGTGATCCTTTAGAACACTATTTGCTAGACCATGAAAATGATATGTTCATGAATGAAAGAAGGGAAATAGATGAAGTATTCTTTAAACAGGAACCTATTCTGCAACATAATTTGCCTGTTGAAATTTTAGGGGATCCTCCTCCACCTAAGGGTGATCCCGTGTTTGAGCTTAAACCTTTGCATGATAATCTTAAATATTCGTATCTTGATGAAAAGAAGATATATCCTGTTATTATTAGTGCTAACTGATACGTCTCCGTCGTATCTACCTTTCCAAACACTTTTGCCCTTGTTTTGGACTCTATCTTGTATGATTTGAATGGAACTAACCCGGACTGACACTGTTTTCAGCAGAATTACCATGATGTTGTTTTATGTGCAGAAAACAAATATTATCGGAATGACCTGAAACTCCACGGGAGGTCTTAGAAAAAACAATAAAAAATCCTCGCCAAATATGAAGACCAGGGGGCCCACACCCTTTCCACGAGGGTGGGGGCACGCCCCCCCCCCCAGGGCACGCCCCCCTACCTCGTGGGCCCCCTGTTGACCCTCTGACGCCAACTCCAACTCTATATATTTGCTTTCTGTTGGAAATATGCCCTAGAGGCAATAATAAAATGGTTATTATTATATTTCTTTGTTCATGATAAATGTCTATTGTTCATGCTATAATTGTGTTATCCGGAAATCGTAATACATGTGTGAATACATGGACCACAACATGTCCCTAGTGAGCCTCTAGTTGACTAGCTCATTGATCAAAGGATAGTCATGGTTTCCTGACTATGGACATTAGATGTCATTGATAACAGGATCACATCATTAGGAGAATGATGTGATGGACAAGACCCAATCCTAAGCTTAGCTCAAAGATCGTGTAGTTCGTTTGCTGTAGCTTTTCTGAATGTCAAGTATCATTTCCTTAGACCATGAGATTGTGCAACTCCCGGATACCGTAGGAGTACCTTGGGTGTGCCAAACGTCACAACGTAACTGGGTGACTATAAAGGTACATTACAGGTATCTCCGAAAGTGTCTGTTGGGTTGGCATGAATCGAGACTGGGATTTTTCACTCCGTACGACGGAGAGGTATCTCTGGGCCCACTCGGTAATGCATCATCATAATGAGCTCAATGTGATCAAGTGGCTGATCATGGGATCATGCATTACGGTACGAGTAAAGTGACTTGCCGGTAACGAGACTGAACAAGGTATTGGGATACCGACGATCGAGTCTCGGGCAAGTAACGTACCGATTGACAAAGGGAATTGTATACGGATTGATTGAATCCTCGACATCGTGGTTCATCCGATGAGATCATCATGGAGCTTGTGGGAGCCAACATGGGTACCCAGATCCCGTTGTTGGTTATTGACCGGGGAGGCTTCTCGGTCATGTCTGCATGTCTCCCGAACCCGTAGGGTCTACACACTTAAGGTTCGGTGACGCTAGGGTTGTAGAGATATTAGCACACGGTAACCCGAAAGTTGTTCGGAGTCCCGAATGAGATCCCGGACATCATGGGGAGTTCCGGAATGGTCCGGAGGTAAATATTCATATATAGGAAGTCCAGTTTCGGCCATCGGGAAGGTTTCGGGGGTCACCAGTATTGTACCGGGACCACCGAAAGGGTCCCGGGGGTCCACCGGGTGGGGCCACCTATCCCGGAGGGCGCCATGGGCTGAAGTGGGAGGGGAACCAGCCCCTAGTGGGCTGGTGCGCCCCCCTTGGGCCTCCCCCTGCGCCTAGGGTTGGAAACCCTAGGGGTGGGGGGCGCCACCCTTGACTTGGGGGGCAAGGCACCCCCTTTGGCCGCCACCCCCCAGTAGATTGGATCTCCTAGGGCCGGCGCTCCCCTAGGCACCCTATATATAGTGGGGGGGAGGGAGGGCTGCGCACCCAAGCCCCTGGCCTCTCCCTCTCCCTCCCGTGACACTCCTCTGTTTCCTAGTGCTTGGCGAAGCCCTGCCAAGATCACTGTTGCTTCCACCACCACGCCGTCGTGTTGCTGGATCTTCATCAACCTCTCCTTCCCCCTTGCTGGATCAAGTTGGAGGAGACATCTTCCCAACCGTACGTGTGTTGAACGCGGAGGTGCTGTCCGTTCGGCACTTGGTCATCGGTGATTTGAGTCACGTCGAGTACGACTCCATCAATCATGTTCTCTTGAATGCTTCCGCTCGTGATCTACAAGGGTATGTAGATGCACTCCTCTTTCCCTCGTTGATAGATGACTCCATAGATTGATCTTGGTGATGCGTAGAAAATTTTAAAATTCTGCTACGTTCCCCAACAGTGGTATCAGAGCTAGGTCTATGCGTAGTTACTATGCACGAGTAGAACACAAAGTAGTTGTGGGCGTCGATATTGTCAATTATCTTGTCGTTACTAGTCTTATCTTGATTCGGTGGCATCGTGGGATGAAGCAGCCCGGACCAACCTTACACGTATGCTTACGTGAGACCGGTTCCACCGAGTGACATGCACTAGTTGCATAAGGTGGCTGGCGGGTGTCTGTCTCTCCCACTTTAGTCGGATCGGATTCGATGAACAGGGTCCTTATGAAGGGTAAATAGAAATTGGAAATTCACGTTGTGGTTTTGGCGTAGGTAAGAAACGTTCTTGCTAGAAACCTATAGCAGCCACGTAAAAACTTGCAACAACAATTAGAAGACGTCTAACTTGTTTTTGCAGCAAGTGTTTTGTGATGTGATATGGCCAAAGGATGTGATGAATGATATATGTGATGTATGAGATGATCATGTTCTTGTAATAGGAATCACGACTTGCATGTCGATGAGTATGACAACCGGCAGGAGCCATAGGAGTTGTCTTTATTTATTTATGACCTACGTGTCAACATAAACGTCATGTAATTACTTTACTTTATTGCTAAAGCGTTAGCCATAGTAGTAGAAGTAATAGTTGACGTGACAACTTCAAGAAGACACGATGATGGAGATCATGGTGTCATGCTGGTGACAACGATGATCATGGAGCCCCGAAGATGGAGATCAAAGGAGCAAATGATATTGGCCATATCATGTCACTATTTGATTGCATGTGATGTTTATCATGTTTTACATCTTATTTGCTTAGAACGACGGTAGCTTAAATTAGATGATCCCTCGTAAAATTTCAAGAAAGTGTTCCCCCTAACTGTGCACCGTTGCGAAGGTTCGTTGTTTTGAAGCACCACATGATGATCGGGTGTGATAGATTCTAACGTTCGAATACAACGGGTGTAAGCCAGATTTACACACACAATACACTTAGGTTGACTTGACGAGCCTAGCATGTACAGACATGGCCTTGGAACACAGAAGACCGAAAGGTCAAGCATGAGTCGTATAGAAGATACGATCAACATGAAGATGTTCACCGATGTTGACTAGTCCGTCTCACGTGATGATCGGACACGGCCTAGTTAACTCGGATCATGTTATACTTAGATGACCGGAGGGATGTCTATCTGAGTGGGAGTTCATTGAATAATTTGATTAGATGAACTTAATTATCATGAACTTAGTCTAAAATCTTTACAATATGTCTTGTAGATCAAATGGCCAACGTTGTCCTCAACTTCAATGCGTTCCTGGAGAAAACCAAGCTAAAAGACGATGGTAACAACTATACGGACTGGGTCCGGAACCTGAGGATCATCCTCATAGCTGCCAAGAAAGATTATGTCCTAGAAGCACCGCTAGGTGACGCACCCGTCCCACAGAACCAAGATGTTATGAACGCTTGGCAGACACGTGCTGATGATTACTCCCTCGTTCAGTGCGGCATGCTTTACAGCTTAGAACCGGGGCTCCAAAAGCGTTTTGAGAGACGCGGAGCATATGAGATGTTCGAAGAGCTGAAAATGGTTTTTCAAGCTCATGCCTGGGTCGAGAGATATGAAGTCTCTGACAAGTTCTTCAGCTGTAAGATGGAGGAAAATAGTTCTGTCAGTGAGTACATACTCAAAATGTCTGGGTTGCATAACCGCTTGACTCAGCTGAGAGTTAATCTCCCGGATGACGCGGTCATTTACAGAATCCTTCAGTCGCTTCCACCGAGCTACAAGAGCTTTGTGATGAACTTCAATATGCAGGGGATGGAAAAGACCATTCCTGAAGTATTTGCAATGCTGAAATCAGCAGAGGTAGGAGTCAAAAAGGAACATCAAGTATTGATGGTGAATAAAACCACTAAGTTCAAGAAAGGCAAGGGTAAGAATAACTTCAAGAAGGACGGCAAGGGAGTTGCCACGCCCGGTAAGCAAGCTACCAGGAAGAAGCCAAAGAATGGACCCAAGCCCGAGACTGAGTGTTTTTATTGCAAGGGAAGTGGTCACTGGAAGCGGAACTGCCCCAAATACTTAGCGGACAAGAAGGCCGGCATCACGAAAGGTATATGTGATATACATGTAATTGATGTGTACCTTACCAGTACTCGTAGTAGCTCCTGGGTATTTGATACCGGTGCGGTTGCTCACATTTGTAACTCAAAGCAGGAGCTGCGGAATAAGCGGAGACTGGCGAAGGACGAGGTGACGATGCGCGTCGGGAATGGTTCCAAGGTCGATGTGATCGCCGCCGGCACGCTACCTCTACATTTACCTACGGGATTAGTTTTAAACCTCAATAATTGTTATTTAGTGCCAGCTTTGAGCATGAACATTGTATCATGATCTCGTTTAATTCGAGATGGCTACTCATTTAAATCCGAGCATAATGGTTGTTCTATTTATATGAGAGATATGTTTTATGGTCATGCTCCGCTGGTGAATGGTTTATTCTTAATGAATCTCGAGCGTAATGTTACACATATTCATAGTGTGAATACCATAAGATGTAAGGTTGATAATGATAGTCCCACATACTTGTGGCACTGCCGCCTTAGTCACATAGGTGTCAAACGCATGAAGAAGCTCCATGCAGATGGACTTTTAGAGTCTCTTGATTACGAATCATTTGACACGTGCGAACCATGCCTCATGGGTAAAATGACCAAGACTCCATTCTCTGGAACAATGGAGCGAGCAACCAACTTATTGGAAGTCATACATACTGATGTGTGCGGTCCAATGAGAGCTCGCGGTGGCTATCGTTATGTTCTCACCCTCACTAATGACTTGAGTAGATATGGGTATGTCTACTTAATGAAACACAAGTCTGAGACCTTTGAATAGTTCAAGGAATTTTAGAGTGAGGTTGAGAATCAACATGACAGGAAAATCAAGTTCTTGCGATCAGATCGTGGGGGAGAATACTTGAGTCACGAATTTGGCACACACTTAAAAAATGTGGAATAGTTTCACAACTAACACCGCCTGGAACACCTCAGCGTAATGGTGTGTCCGAACGTCATAATCGCACTCTATTAGATATGGTGCAATCTCTGATGTCTCTTACCGATTTACCGCTATCATTTTGGGGCTATGCTTTAGAGACTGCCGCATTCACTTTAAATAGGGCTCCGTCGAAATCCGTTGAGACAACACCGTATGAATTATGGTTTGGGAAGAAACCTAAGCTGTCGTTTCTAAAAGTTTGGGGATGCGATGCTTATGTCAAGAAACTTCAACCTGAAAAGCTCGAACCCAAGTTGGAAAAATGCGTCTTCATAGGATACCCTAAAGAAACTGTTGGGTATACCTTCTACCTCAGATCCGAAGGCAAGATCTTTGTTGCCAAGAATGGGTCCTTTCTAGAGAAAGAGTTTCTCTCGAAAGAAATAAGTGGGAGGAAGGTAGAACTTGATGAAGTATTACCTCTTGAACCGGTAAGTGGCGCCGCTCAAGAAAATGTTCCTGAGGTGCCTGCACCGACAAGAGAGGAAGTTGATGATGATCATGAAACTTCAGATCAAGTTGCTACTAAACTTCATCGGTCCACAAGGACACGTTCCGCACCAGAGTGGTACGGCAACCCTGTCTTGGAAATCGTGCTGTTAGACAACGGTGAACCTTCGAACTATGAAGAAGCGATGGCGGGCCCGGATTCCAACAAATGGCTGGAAGCCATGAAATCCGAGATAGGATCCATGTATGAAAATGAAGTATGGACTTTGACTGACTTGCCCGTTGATCGGCGAGCCATAGAAAATAAATGGATATTTAAGAAGAAGACAGACGCGGATGGTAATGTGACCATCTATAAAGCTCGGCTTGTCGCTAAGGGTTATCGACAAGTTCAAGGGGTTGACTACGATGAGACTTTCTCACCCGTAGCGAAGCTGAAGTCTGTCTGAATCATGTTAGCAATTGCCGCATTCTATGATTATGAGATATGGCAAATGGACGTCAAAACGGCATTCCTTAATGGTTTCCTTAAGGAAGAATTGTATATGATGCAGCCGGAAGGTTTTGTGGATCCTAAGAATGCTGACAAGGTGTGCAAGCTCCAACGCTCGATTTATGGGCCGGTGCAAGCATCTCGGAGTTGGAACATTCGTTTTGATGAGATGATCAAAGCGTTTGGGTTTATGCAGACTTATGGAGAAGCCTGCCTTTACAAGAAAGTGAGTGGGAGCTCTGTAGCATTTCTCATATTGTATGTGGATGACATACTGTTGATGGGAAATGATATAGAATTCTTGGAAAGCATAAAGGCCTACTTGAACAAGTGTTTTTCAATGAAGGACCTTGCAGAAGCTGCTTATATATTAGGCATCAAGATCTATAGAGATAGATCGAGACGCCTCATTGGTCTTTCACAGAGTATGTACCTTGACAAGATATTGAAGAAGTTCAAAATGGATCAGTCAAAGAAGGGGTTCTTGCGTGTATTGCAAGGTACGAGATTGAGCACGGCTCAATGCCCGACCACGGCAGAAGATAGAGAAAAGATGAGTGTCGTCCCGTATGCCTCGGCCATAGGGTCTATCATGTATGCTATGCTGTGTACCAGACCTGATGTAAACCTTGCCATGAGTTTGGTAGGAAGGTACCAAAGTAATCCCGACATGGAACACTGGACAGCGGTCAAGAATATCCTGAAGTACCTGAAAAGGACTAAGGAAATGTTTCTCATTTATGGAGGTGACGAAGAGCTCGTAGTAAACGGTTACGTCGATGCTAGCTTCGACACAGATCTGGATGACTCTAAGTCACAAAACAGATACGTGTATATTTTGAATGGTGGGGCGGTAAGCTGGTGCAGTTGCAAGCAAAGCATTGTGGCGGGATCTACATGTGAAGCAGAGTACATGGCAGCCTCGGAGGCAGCACAAGAAGCAGTATGGGTGAAGGAATTCATTACCGACCTAGGAGTCATACGCAATGCGTCGGGCCCGATGACTCTCTTCTGTGACAACACTGGAGCTATTGCCCTTGCCAAGGAGCCCAGGTTTCAGAGGAAGACCAGGCATATCAAGCGTCGCTTCAACTCCATTCATGAAAGTGTTCAAAATGGAGACATAGAGATTTGTCAAGTACATACAGACCTGAGTGTAGCAGATCCGTTGACTAAACCTCTCCCTAGAGCAAAACATTATCAACACCAGAACTGCATGGGTGTTCGATTCATCACAATGTAACTAGAATATTGACTCTAGTGCAAGTGGGAGACTGTTGGAAATATGCCCTAGAGGCAATAATAAAATGGTTATTATTATATTTCTTTGTTCATGATAATTGTCTATTGTTCATGCTATAATTGTGTTATCCGGAAATCATAATACATGTGTGAGTACATAGACCACAACACGTCCCTAGTGAGCCTCTAGTTGACTAGCTCATTGATCAAAGGATAGTCATGGTTTCCTGACTATGGACATTAGATTTCATTGATAATGGGATCACATCATTAGGAGAATGATGTGATGGACAAGACCCAATCCTAAGCTTAGCTCAAAGATCATGTAGTTCGTTTGCTGT
Source organism: Triticum dicoccoides (assembly GCF_002162155.2). Lineage (NCBI taxonomy): Eukaryota > Viridiplantae > Streptophyta > Magnoliopsida > Poales > Poaceae > Triticum > Triticum dicoccoides. The sequence goes on from NC_041380.1 coordinate 29,077,275, forward strand.
AGCTTTTCTGAATGTCAAGTATCATTTCCTTAGACCATGAGATTGTGCAACTCCCGGATACCGTAGGAGTACCTTGGGTGTGCCAAACGTCACAACGTAATTGGGTGACTACAAAGGTACATTACAGGTATCTCCGAAAGTGTCTGTTGGGTTGGCACGAATCGAGACTGGGATTTGTCACTCCGTATGACGGAGAGGTATCTCTGGGCCCACTCAGTATTGCATCATCATAATGAGCTCAATGTGATCAAGTGGCTGATCATGGGATCATGCATTACTGTACGAGTAAAGTGACTTGCCGGTAACGAGACTGAACAAGGTATTGGGATACCGACGATCGAGTCTTGGGCAAGTAACGTACCGATTGACAAAGGAAATTGTATACGGATTGATTGAATCCTCGACATCGTGGTTCATCCGATGAGATCATCGTGGAGCATGTGGGAGCCAACATGGGTATGCAGATCCCGCTGTTGGTTATTGACCGGAGAGGCTTCTCGGTCATGTCTGCCTGTCTCCCGAACCCGTAGGGTCTACACACTTAAGGTTCGGTGACGCTAGGGTTGTAGAGATATTAGCACACGGTAACCCGAAAGTTGTTTGGAGTCCCGGATGAGATCCCGGACGTCACGAGGAGTTCCGGAATGGACTGGAGGTAAAGATTCATATATAGGAAGTCCAGTTTGGGCCATCGGGAAGGTTTCGGGGGTCACCGCTATTGTACCGGGACCACCGGAAGGGTCCTGGGGGTCCACCGGGTGGGGCCACCTATCCCGGAGGGCCCCATGGGCTGAAGTGGGAGGGGAACCAGCCCCTAGTGGGCTGGTGCACCCCCCTTGGGCCTCCCCCTGCGCCTAGGGTTGGAAACCCTAGGGGTGGGGGGCGCCACCCTTGCCTTGGGGGGCAAGGAACCCCTTTGGCCACCGCCCCCCTAGGAGATTGGATCTCCTAGGGCCCGCGCCCCCCCTAGGCACCCTATAT
>NC_041380.1:29078472-29105334 GCF_002162155.2 Triticum dicoccoides
GAGGGCTACGCACCCAAGCCCCTGGCCTCTCCCTCTCCCTCCCGTGACACTCCTCCATTTCCCAGCGCTTGGCGAAGCCCTATAGAGATCACCGTTGCTTCCACCACCACGGCGTCGTGCTGCTAGATCTTCATCAACCTCTCCTTCCCCCTTGCTGGATCAAGTTGGAGGAGACGTCTTCCCAACCGTACGTGTGTTGAACGCGGAGGTGCTGTCCGTTCGGCACTTGGTCATCGGTGATTTGAATCACGTCGAGTACGACTCCATCAATCCTGTTGTCTTGAACGCTTCCGCTCGTGATCTACAAGGGTATGTAGATGCACTCCTCTTTCCCTCGTTGATAGATGACTCCATAGATTGATCTTGGTGATGCGTAGAAAATTTTAAAATTCTGCTACGTTCCCCAACACTTTCGGAGAGAGAAAAATAAGAGAGAAGAAATCATCACGTTTTACGATACGAAGCCGCCGCCAAACCCTAAAACCTCTTGGGAGGGCTGATCTGGAGTCCGTTCGGGGCTCCGGAGAGGGGGATTCGTCGCCGTCGTCATCATCAACCATCCTCCATCACCAATTTCATGATGCTCACCGCCGTGCGTGAGTAATTGCATCCTAGGCTTGCTGGACGGTGATGGGTTGGATGAGATTTATCATGTAATCGAGTTAGTTTTGTTAGGGTTTGATCCCTAGTATCCATTATGTTCTGAGATTGATGTTGCTATGACTTTGCTTTGCTTAATGCTTGTCACTAGGGCCCGAGTGCCATGATTTCAGATCTGAACCTATTATGTTTTCATCAATATATGAGAGTTCTAGATCCTATCTTGCAAGTCTATAGTCACCTACTATGTGTTATGATCCGGCAACCCCGAAGTGATAATAATCGGGACCACTCCCGGTGATGACAATAGTTTGAGGAGTTCATGTATTCACTATGTGCTAATGCTTTGTTCCGGTTCTCTATTAAAAGGAGGCCTTAATATCCCTTAGTTTCCAATAGGACCCCGCTGCCACGGGAGGGTAGGACAAAAGATGTCATGCAAGTTCTTTTCCATAAGCACGTATGACTATATACGGAATACATGCCTACATTACATTGACGAACTGGAGCTAGTTCTGTGTCACCCTATGTTATGACTGTTACATGATGAACCGCATCCGGAATAATTATCCATTACTGATCCGGTGCCTACTAGTTTTCCATATACTGGTTTACGCTTATTTACTTTTCCGTTGCTACTGTTGCAATCACTACAAAATATAAAAAACATTACTTTTGATGTCTTTACTTTTGTTGCCGCTACCACCACTATCATATTACTTTGCTACTAAACACTTTGCTGCAGATACTAAGTTTCCAGGTGTGGTTGAATTAACAACTCAGCTGCTAATACTTGAGAATATTCTTTGGCTCCCCTTGTGTCGAATCAATAAATTTGGGTTGAATACTCTACCCTCGAAAGCTGTTGCGATCCCTATACTTGTGGGTTATCAAGACTAATTTCTGGCGCCGTTGCCGGGGAGCATAGCTCTATTCTTTGAGTCACTTGGGATTTATATCTGCTGGACACTATGAAGAACTTGAGAGATCAAAAAACCAAGATCTATCCCTCAACTACGAGGGGAGGTAAGGAACTGCCATCTAGCTCTACACTTGATTCACCTTCTATTAAGAGTAAGTTTGCGACACCTACATCTTCTTCTGCTATTTGTTGTGATATGTCGCATGTTATTGATGATGCCACTTCTCCTATGCATGATACTTATGATGAGACTGCTTCTATGCATGATACTACTGTGCCACTTAGTGATTTTCTAGAAGAACAAATTGCTAGGGCTAGAGAAAAAGAAATTATTGTATCTGAATACAATGATGATAGTGATGATGAAAATATGCCTGTATTCTTTAGCTATTTTAGCTTGCAGAGATAGATATGAGCTTAAGAGGTTATTAATTAAATGGAACAAAGAATCACTTAGTGATAAAATTAAACCCGATCTTGCTTTTGCTACTTCACCTATATGTGTTCCTGATAAAGATTATGAATTCTCTGTTGATCCTGATATAATTACTTTGGTTGAACCTGATCCGTTTTATGGCTATGAATCTGAAACTATTGTGGCGCATCTTACTAAGTTAAATGATATAGCTGCCCTGTTCACTAAGAATGAGAGATCACGTTACCTCTATTTACTCAAAATATTTCCGTTCTCATTAAAGGGCGATGCTAAGATGTGGTTTAATTCTCTTGATCCTGGTTGTGTGCGTAGTCCCCAGGATATGATTTTATTACTTCTCTGCTAAATATTTCCCTGCTCATAAGAAACAAGCTGCTTTGAGGGAAATATACAACTTTGTGCAAATTAAAGAAGAGAGTCTCCCACAAGCTTGGGGGAGGCTTCTCAAGTTACTTAATTCTTTGCCTGATCATCCTCTTAAGAAACCTGAAATACTTGATATCTTTTATAATGGACTAACAAATGCTTCCAGAGATTACCTGGATAGTTGTTCTGGTTCTGTTTTCAAGGAAAGAACACCGGATGAAGCTGAAATTCTATTGAATAATATGTTGACAAATGAAAATAATTGGGCACCTCCTGAGCCAGTTCCTGAGCCAACTCCTGCTCCAATTACTAAGCCTATTCCTAAACCAACTCCGAAAAAGAGAGGTGTTATATTTCTCAGTCCCGAAGATATGCAAGAGGCAAAGAAATCTATGAAAGAAAAAGGTATTAAAGTTGAAGACGTTAAGAATTTACCTCCTATTGAAGAAATACATGGTCTTAATTCACCGCCTGTTGAAGAAACTTATGATCTCAATCATTTATTTACTAAAGAACCTCCTGACCCCGATATCCCGACATAGGTAGTAAAGGTAAATTCTCTCTATAGATATGATAAAGCTGAAGTCCCTCCTACTAAAATTTCTAGTCAGTGCTTGGATGAGTTTGATAACTTTATGTATAAGCAAGATGACTTCAATGCTTATTTTGGTAGACAATTAAAAGAAAATGCTTATATGATTAGACGCTTGGGTGATTATATGGCTGATATTAAAGGTGAACTTAAACTTATTAGCAAACATGCTTCTATCGTCACCACCCAAGTAGAACAAGTACTTAAAGCTCAAAAGGAAGTGCTTAATGAAATGAATAGTAAGAAAAATTATTATGCTGTTAGAGTGGCTACTAGAACTGGTAGAATGACTCAGGAACCTTTGTATCCTGAAGGCCACCCTAAGAGAATCGAGCAAGATTCTCAAAGAAATAATATTGATGTTCCTAGTTCTTCTAAAAAGAAGAAGAAGAAAAATGATAGAACTATGCAAACTTCTAGTGAACCTATTGCTGAACCACCTGATAATCCAAATGATATTTCTATGTCTGATGCTGAAACACAATCTGGTAATGAACATGAACCTAGTAAAAATATTAATGATGATGTTCATAATGATGCTCAACCTAGTAATGATAATGATGTAGAAATTGAACCTGCTGTTGATCTTGATAACCCACAATCAAAGAATCAAGATTATGTTAAAAGAGACTTTGTTGCTAGGAAACATGGTAAAGAAAGGGAACCTAGGGTTCATAAACCCATGCCTTTTCCTCTGAAACCATCCAATAAAAAGGATGATGAGGATTTTGAGCGCTTTGCTGAAATGATTAGGCCTATCTTTTTGCGTATGAGATTAACTGATGTGCTCAAAACAAATCCTTATGCTAAATATATGAAAGGTATCATATCTAATAAAAGAAAGATATCGGAAGCTAAGATTTCCACCATGCTTGCTAATTATACTTTTAAGGGTGGAATACCAAAGAAACTTGGAGACCCCGGAGTACCTACTATACCTTGCTCTATTAAAAGAAATTATATTAAAACTGCTTTATGTGATCTTGGAGCCGGTGTTAGTGTTATGCCTCTCTCTTTATATCGTAGACTTGACTTGAATAAGTTGACACCTACTGAAATATCTTTGCAAATGGCTGATAAATCAACTTCTATACATGTCGGTATTTGTGAGGATGCGCCTGTTGTGGCTGTTATTGATTGCAACAAAGGCAATGTCACTTTTCATGTTAATGGTAATGATCATATGGTACACTTTCCGAGGAAACAACCTCAAGTTCATAGTATCAACTCTATTGGAAAAATTCCATCGATTATATTTGGAGGTTTTGAATTTCCTCTTCCTACTGTCAAAAAGAAATGTGATATTCTTATTATTGGGGATGTGCATATCCCCGTTGAGGTAACTTAGTGTTATTCGAAATTTCTCCGGTTTCATGATTATCGGAATGAGTTTGTTAACAAGACTTGATCAACCTTGTTAACAGATTCTTTTTGATGAGCATGAGATGGATGAAACTAGAAGCACAAACTTCTGTACCCTCTTTATATTTTCTGTTATTTATATTAAATAAAGTAAAATAGTATTTTCTGTCTGTTTCCTGACTTATCCGTGCAATATAAAAATATCACAAAAAAATCCTCAGAATGCCATGCCAATTTAATATGATTTTTTCGGGAATATTTGAGGATTTACTGTGCTAAAATTACCAAGGGAGGAGCTGCCACCTGGTCACGAGGGTGGTGGGCGCGCCCCCCCTATAGGGTGCCCCCTGCCTCGTGGGCCCACGGTGGCCCTCCTCCACTTATTCCAGCACCCATCTTCTTCCTCTATCTCACACAAACCCGAAAAACCAACTCAAGCACGAGTTCCAGCCACTTTTGCTGTGATTTTCGATCTCCTTGCTCAAAGCACCTCTCGCAAAACTGCTTGGGGAGATTGTTCCTTGGTATGTGACTCCTCCATTGGTCCCATTAGTTTTTGTTCTAGTGCTTTATTCTTTGCAAATTTGTGCTGCATAGGTGACCATGTTCTTGAGCTTGCATGTCAAATTTATATGGTTCCTAGTAGTTCTAATGCTTGATATAGGCTCTGGCACTTGTAGGAGTAGTTGCTATCTGTTTAATTGAGTTTGGTTCACTTTTATTTTGAAGTTACTAAAAATTTCAGATTGTTTTAGAAAAATGATGAGGAGATTATTGAGGGGCTCATCAAGCCAAAGCTCAAAGGAAAAGGCACCTAAGCGTAAGTATAATTTGCCACGCACCGCGGATATTCGAGCGTGTGAATGGCCTTCTAAAGATTTCTTGAGAGCAGCCGGTATCTATGAAGATTTTCATGAATTGGCCCACAATGCAGGCCTCACCGCTTTCCTCCACGACCAATGCGATCAGTATCTCTTACTCACAAATACCTTTGTGCAAAACTTTTATTTTCATCCTAGGAACTCACCACCTACGGTGGAATTTCATTTATATGATGAGCCTAAGGAGATGTCGCTTTATGATTTCTGTCGGATTTGTTTAGTCCCTTTTGAGGGCAAGACAGAAGAACCGCATCATGATGATGTGGCTGGATTTATTGATAATATCACTGTAGGAGAAACCAGGAAGGTTTCCGATGCACGAATCACTAGCATACGTTTTCCTGTTTTGCGTTACTTTGCATTATTTGCTAGTCGTTGTTTAATTGGACGCGGAAATTCTGGAAACCTTAGTATCCCTGATTTAATTATTCTGTTTCGAGGTTTATATAGTGATAACACTTTAAGTTTGGGCGATATTATTGCTAGACGGTTAAATATGAACCGTACTAAGGGCCCCATCTTTGGAGGCATCTATGCCACACGCCTAGCCGCACATTTTAACATACCTATTAGGCATGCTGAGAAGGAAGAAAAAGTGTTGCCCCGTGTTTATCTAGATCATAAAAGTATGGTGGCACATGATTTTATTGTTAAGAATAGGGCAGGGGAGCTTAGATATCAATTGTTCTTTAATAAACATCATCATGAGACTATTACCCTGCCTGCTCCTTCTTTGTTTGATTTGACTGTAGGCACGTACCTTGTTCCGTTGACGGCTATTCACGCCTACTAAAACCCTGCACCAGACGAGGAGCCAGAATAGGAATCACAAGATGAGCCTCCGCGACAATCTGTTTATTCTTGGGATCCAGAGATGACTGTCAGCCAATGGCAGTCAGAGTCTTCTTCTTCATCACAGTATGATCCCAACTATTCTTCGTCGCAGTATGACCCCAACAACTATTATTATGGATATCCGCCAGGCTAGCCGTGGCCATAGACCAACTTAGGCCAAAAGCCTAAGCTTGGGGGAGTAGTATTTCTCACCGACATTACATTTATGTTCACACACACTCATTGCTAGATGTCGGTGCTCATACTTTTTCACTGTAATATCCATGCTAGTTTATTTTCTTTTTCCTACTTTCTTCTTGTGTGTTTGCTTAACCTTAAGAAAAACCAAAAAAATTAGTAGTAGTTTATTTTTCCGCTGTAGTAGTAATAATTAAAAAGAAAACCCAAAAATATTTCCCGTTCTTCTTTCGCTTGTTGGGAGCTTTCCCGTGTAAATAGTTTTATTTCTTTTCCTTTCTTGGGGGTCAGTAGGAGAAGACCATAATTAAATTGTTGAAGTGGCTCTTATATGCATTATTGATTGATTTAACCAAGAGCCCATATTGCCTTGTCTTCTCCTATTTATTGAATGCTCGCAGATTCCAGCTTAGTCCAATGCACGTGCACTCTTATTATTATTCACACTGTTCGGTCGTGCAAGTGAAAGGCAATTATGATGATATATGATGGACTGACTGAGATGAGAAAAGATGGTATGAACTCGACCTCTTTTGTTTTTGTAAATATGATGAGTCCGTTGTTCTTGATTCAGCTTATTATGAATAAACATGTTTGCAATGACAATTAGAGATCATAGTTGCTTGTGCCATGCTTGATTAGCTATGAGTTATAATGATTTACCTTGTATGCCAACATGCTATTGAGATGATTATGATGTGGTATGATGGGGTGGTATCCTCCTTTGAATGATTTAAGTGACTTGACTTGGCACATGTTCACGCATGTAGTTGAAACAAAATGAACATAGCCTTCACGATATTTATGTTCATGGTGGATTATATCCTACTCATGCTTGCATCCAATGTTTATTAATTTTAATGCATGTACATGGCTGTTGTCGCTCTCTAGTTGGTCGCTTCCCAGTCTTTTGCTAGTCTTCACCTGTAATAAGTGGGAATACTGCTTGCGCATCCAATCCCTTATACCCCAAAGTTATTCCAGATGAGTCCACCATACCTTCCTATATGCGGTATCTACCTGCAGTTCCAAGCAAATTTGTATGTGCCAAAGTCTAAACCTTCAAATAAACATTCTGTTTTGTATGCTCGAATAGCTCATGTATCAACAAAGGCTGTCCTTATCTTCCGTGTTAGGCGGGTTATTCTCAAGAGGAGTGGACTCCGCTCCTCACTCAGGAGAAAATGGCTGGTCACCGGGATGCCCAGTCCCATGCTTTATGCAAACTAAATCAAAATTAATTGCAAACAAAACTCCCCCTGGGACCCGATGTATGTTGGAGGCACTCGTTGTTTCGAGCAAGCCATGGATTGATGCTTGTTGGTGGAGGGGGAGTATAAACTTTACCATTCTGTTTGGGAACCGCCTATAATGTGTTTAGCATGGAAGATATCGCCATCTCTTAGTTGTTAAGTTGACAATGAAAGTATACCGCTCAAAATGCAATTTATCTCTATTTCAAAACCGAGCTTTGGCACCTCTAAAAATCCCTGCTTCCCTCTGTGAAGGGCCTATCCATTTACTTTTATGATGAGTCATCACCCTCTTATTAAAAAGCACTAGCTGGAGAGCACAACCATCATTTGCATTCATCACTATTAATTTATGTTGGGTATGACTATGATTGGATCTCTTTTACCATGAATTACAATGTCTAGTCAGTCCTTTATCTTCAAAGGTGCTCTGCATTTATGTTTTGCGGCCTTAGAAAGGGCTAGCGAGATACCATCTTGTATATCATATTATGATTGTTTTGAGAAAGTGTTGTCATCCGAGATTTATTATTATTACTTGCTAGTTGATTATGCTATTGATATGAGTAATGATGAGACCTGAGAATTATTGCAAATGTGGTTAGTTATGATTTATGCTGAAAACTTGAATGCTGGCTTGACATAGTTACAACAACAAGAGCAAACAGAGTTCGTAAATTTTTTTCTTTCTTTCTTTTAGTTTGTCAACTGAATTTCTTGAGGACAAGCAAGGGTTTAAGCTTGGGGGAGTTGATACGTCTCTGTCGTATCTACTTTTCCAAACACTTTTGCCCTTGTTTTGGACTCTATCTTGTATGATTTGAATGGAACTAACCCGGACTGATGCTATTTTCAGCAGAATTACCATGATGTTGTTTTATGTGCAGAAAACAAATATTCTCGGAATGACCTGAAACTCCACGGGAGGTCTTAGAAAAAGCAATAAAAAATCCTTGCCAAATATGAAGACCAGGGGGCCCACACCCTTTCCATGAGGGTGGGGGACGCCCCCCCTAGGGCGCGCCCCCCTACCTCGTGGGCCCCCTGTTGACCCTCCGACGCCAACTCCAACTCTATATATTTGCTTTCGGAGAGAAAAAAATAAGAGAGAAGAAATCATCGCGTTTTATGATACGAAACCGCCGCCAAGCCCTAAAACCTCTCGGGAGGGCTGATCTGGAGTCCGTTCGGGGCTCCAGAGAGGGGGATTCGTCGTCGTCGTCATCATCAACCATCCTCCATCACCAATTTCATGATGCTCACCGCCATGCGTGAGTAATTGCATCGTAGGCTTGCTGGAAGGTGATGGGTTGGATGAGATTTATCATGTAATCGAGTTAGTTTTGTTAGGGTTTGATCCCTAGTATCCATTATGTTCTGAGATTGATGTTGCTATGACTTTGCTATGCTTAATGCTTGTCACTAGGGCCCGAGTGCCATGATTTCAGATCTGAACCTATTATGTTTTCATCAATATATGAGAGTTCTATAGTCACCTATTATGTGTTATGATCCGGCAACCCCGAAGTGACAATAATCGGGACCACTCCCGGTGATGACCATAGTTTGAGGAGTTCATGTATTCACTATGTGCTAATGCTTTGTTCTGGTTCTCTATTAAAAGGATGCCTTAATATACCTTAGTTTCCAATAGGACCCCGCTGCCACGGGAGGGTAGGACAAAAGATGTCATGCAAGTTCTTTTCCATAAGCACGTATGACTATATACGGAATACATGCCTACATTACATTGACGAACTGGAGCTAGTTCTGTGTCACCCTATGTTATGACTGTTACATGATGAACCGCATCCGGCATAATTATCCATCACTGATCCGGTGACTACGAGTTTTCCATATACTGGTTTACACTTATTTACTTTTCCGTTGCTACTGTTGCAATCACTACAAAATATCAAAAACATTACTTTTGATGTCTTTACTTTTGTTGCCGCTACCACCACTATCATATTACTTTGCTACTAAACACTTTGCTGCAGATACTAAGTTTCCAGGTGTGGTTGAATTGACAACTCAACTGCTAATACTTGAGAATATTCTTTGTCCCCCCTTGTGTCGAATCAATAAATTTGGGTTGAATACTCTACCCTCGAAAGCTGTTGCGATCCCCTATACTTGTGGGTTATCACTAACCTTTCAGAGCATGAAGAAGAAAGATTATTGAAAACTCTGAAGAAGCACCGTGCTGCTATTGGATATACTCTTGATGATCTTAAGGGCATTAGTCCCACTCTATGTCAACATAAAATAAATTTGGAAGCAGATGCCAAACCAGTTCGTGATCCTCAACGACCTCTGAATCCTAAAATGAAAGAAGTGTTAAGAAAAGAAATACTACAGCTTCTGGAGGCAGGTATAATCTATCCCGTTGCTGATAGTGAGTGGGTAAGTCCTGTCCATTGTGTCCCTAAGAAGGGAGGTATTACTATTGTTCCTAATGATAAAGATGAATTGATTCCACAAAGAATTATCACAGGTTATAGGATGGTAATTGATTTCCGCAAATTAAATAAAGCTACTAAGAAAGATCATTACCCCTTACCTTTTATTGATCAAATGCTAGAAACATTATGCAAACATACACACTATTGCTTTCTAGATGGTTATTCTGGTTTCTCTCAAATACCTGTGTCGGCTAGAGATCAATCAAAGACTACTTTTACGTGCCCTTTTGGTACTTTTGCTTATAGACGTATGCCTTTTGGTTTATGTAATGCACCTGCTACCTTTCAAAGATGCATGATGGCTATATTCTCTGACTTTTGTGAAAAGATTTGTGAGGTTTTCATGGACGACTTTTCCGTCTATGGTTCCTCTTTTGATGATTGCTTGAGCAATCTTGATCGAGTTTTGCAGAGATGTGAAGAAACTTACCTTGTCTTGAATTGGGAAAAGTGCCACTTTATGGTTAATGAAGGTATTGTCTTGGGGCACAAAGTTTCTGAAAGAGGTATTGAAGTTGATAAAGCCAAGGTCGATGCTATTGAAAAGATGCCATGTCCCAAGGACATCAAAGGTATAAGAAGTTTCCTTGGTCAAGCCAGATTTTACAAGAGGTTCATTAAGGACTTCTCAAAAATTTCTCGGCCTCTGACTAATTTATTGCAAAAAGATATACCATTTGTCTTTGATGATGATTGTGTAGAAGCATCTGAAATACTTAAGAAAGCATTAGTCTCTGCACCTGTTGTTCAGCCACCTGATTGGAATTTACCCTTTGAATATATGTGTGATGCTAGTGATTATGTTGTAGGTGTTGTTCTAGGGCAAAGAGTTGATAGGAAATTAAATGTTATTCATTATGCTAGTAAGACTCTAGACAATGCTCAAAGAAATTATGCTACTACTGAAAAAGAGCTTTTAGCAGTTGTATTTGCTTGTGATAAATTCAAATCTTATATTGTTGATTCTAAAGTAACTATTCAAACTGATCATGCTGCTATTAAATATCTTATGGAAAAGAAAGATGCTAAACCTAGACTTATTAGATGGGTTCTCTTGCTACAAGAATTTGATTTGCATATTGTTGATAGAAAGGGAGTTGAGAACCCCATTGCAGACAACTTGTCTAGGTTAGAAAAGATTCTTGATGACCCACTACCTATTAATGATAGCTTTCCTGATGAACAATTAAATGTTATAAGTACTTCTCGTAGTACTCCATGGTATGCTGATTATGCTAATTATATTGTTGCTAAGTTTATACCACCTAGCTTCACATACCAGCAAAAGAAAAAGTTTTTCTATGATTTAAGACATTACTTTTGGGATGACCCACATCTTTATAAAGAAGGAGTAGATGGTGTTATTAGACGTTGTGTACCTGAGCATGAACAGGAACAGATCCTACGCAAGTGTCATTCCGAGTCTTATGGAGGACACCACGCTGGAGATAGAACTGCACATAAGGTATTGCAATCTAGTTTTTATTGGCCTATTCTCTTCAAGGATGCCCGTAAATTTGTCTTGTCTTGTGATGAATGTCAAAGAATTGGTAATATTAGTAGACGACAAGAAATGCCTATGAATTATTCTCTTGTTATTGAACCGTTTAATGTTTGGGGCTTTGATTATATGGGACCTTTTCCTGCCTCTAATGGATACACACATATTTTAGTTGTTGTTGATTACGTTACTAAGCGGGTAGAAGCTATTCCAACTAGTAGTGCTAATCATAACACTTCTATTAAAATGCTTAAAGAAGTTATTTTCCCAAGGTTTGGAGTCCCTAGATATTTAATGACTGATGGTGGTTCACACTTTATTCATGGTTCTTTCCGTAAAATGCTTGCTAAATATGATGTTAATCATAGAATTGCATCTCCTTATCACCCACAGTCTAGTGGTCAAGTAGAGTTGAGCAATAGAGAGCTCAAATTAATTTTGCAAAAGACTGTTAATAGGTCTAGAAAGAATTGGTCCAAGAAACTTGGTGATGCATTATGGGCTTATAGAACTGCATACAAAAATCCTACGGGTATGTCTCCGTATAAAATGGTTTATGGAAAATCATGTCACTTACCTCTCGAACTAGAACATAAGGCATATTGGGCTATTAAAGAGCTCAACTATGATTTTAAACTTGCCGGTGAGAAGAGGTTATTTGATATTAGCTCACTTGATGAATGGAGAACCCAAGCATATGAAAATGCCAAGTTGTTTAAAGAAAAAGTTAAAAGATGGCATGACAAAAGGATACAAAAGCGTGAGTTTAATGTAGGTGGTTATGTATTGCTATACAACTCTCGTTTAAGATTTTTTGCAGGAAAACTTCTCTCTAAATGGGAAGGCCCCTATGTTATCGAAGAGGTCTATCGTTCCTGTGCCATAAAGATCAACAACTTCAAGGGCACAAATCCGAAGGTGGTAAACGGTCAAAGAATCAAACATTATATCTCAGGTAATCCCATAAATGTTGAAACCAATATTATTGAAACCGTAACCCCGGAGGAATACATAAGGGACACTTTCCGGAACGTTTCAGACTCCGAAAAGGAATAGGTATGTGGTAAGGTAAGTAAACCGACTCCAAAACAATTTTAAGGCAATATTTCTCCGTTTTGGAATATTTAGAAAAATAGAAAAATAAGTAGCAGTCCGAGAAGGACACGAGGGCCCCACGAGGGTGGTGGGCGCGCCCTACCCCCCTGGGCGCGCCCCCCTACCTCGTGAGCACCTCGTGTGCCTTCCGGACTCCGTTTTCTTGCACGTTACATATTTTGGTCAGTAAAAATTCATTATATAACCTCCCGAAGGTTTTGACTCCCGTATCCGCAAACCCCTCTATTTTTGTTTTTGAGCTGTTGCTGCTGCAGCTTAAAGCAAGATGTATTCTCAAGAGTCAATCGGGGAGAGCCGGGTATCTAATCCGGGACCGGAACCAAGGGCAAACAGCGACGCTGACCACTTTGGGCCAGCAACGGAGGAAGAGATGGAGGCTGACTTGATGAGAGTAGATGCCATGGAGGATGAAGAAGTCACCTCTCGCCTTCGAGCTGGGTTCACGATGGGAGAACTACAAAGCTCATCTATTCCAAATTTGGTTATCCCTTCTAATGTTAGATTTCTTTCTTATGAAAATATGAAGAGGAATGTCACTTGTTCTCCCGCAGCTATGCAACACCCGTGGGTGCAAGGAGATTTAGCTGTCACGGGAAAGCTTCGTAAGGAAATAATGGACCTCAAGCAGCAAGTCAATAAGCTCGAGGAGGAGAACCATATCCTGAGAGGAATAATCGCCAAGAATATTACACCAACAACAAAGAAGGAGACATAATCACTCGGGTATGGGCACTCCCCTTGGCAACTGCCAAGCTTGGGGGAGGTGCCCCGGTATTGTATCACAATCACAACTCCTATCTTTACCATTTTTCTTAGTTCGATCCTATTAGTAGTATCTTGATCTAGTAGAATAAAGTTTATGGCATGATCTAGTTTTGAGTTTGCTTTATGATCTCTCTATGTAATCGAGTCCGTGAGCTATATATAATAAAGATTAGTGCTGAGTCAAGGGCTTGATTATTTTGCCATGATCTTGGGTGAATAAAAGAAAAGATAAAAAGAATAAAAAGAAACAAAAAGTTCATATTGATCTTATTGAGAGTAATGACTTCACATAGAAAGAGTATGATGATTAAAAGTTGTTGGGAGTTGGCAGACATAGCTTTGGTCATTGTTGCAATTAATTGGAAGTAATAAGGAAAGAGAGGTTTTCACATATAGATATATTATCATTGACATCTTTTATGATTGGGAGCACTCATTAAAATATGACATGCTAAAGAGTTGATGTTGGACAAGGAAGACAATGTAATGAGTTGTCTTTCTTATATCTGAGATAAAGTATGTTGTCATGGATCCTCTAACTTGTTGAGCTTGCCTTTCCCCCTCATGCTAGCCAAATTCTCAGCACCAAGTAGAAATACTACTTGTTCTTCCAAATACCCTTAAACCAGTTTTGCCATGAGAGTCCACCATATCTACCTATGGATTGAGTAAGATCCTTCAAGTAAGTTGCCATCGGTGCAAAGCAATAAAAATTGCTCTAAATATGTATGATTGATTGGTGTGGGAGAAACAAACTTTATACGATCTTGTGATGTGGAAGTAATAAAAGCGACGGACTGCATAATAAAGGTTCATATCACAAGGGGCAATATAAAGTGACGTTCTTTCGCATTGAGATTTTATGCATCAAACCATAAAAGCGCATGGCAACCTCTGCTTCCCTCTACGAAGGACCTATCCTTTATTATTATCTTCTACCTTATGCAAGAGTCATGGTGATCTTCACCTTTTCTTTTTCATTTTATCCTTTGGCAAGCTCAGCATGTTGGAAAGAACATGATATATATATCTAATTGGATGTAGGGGAGCATGAACCATTATTGTTGACATTACCCTTGAGGTAAAAGTTTGTGGGGCAAAACTATAAGCCCCTATCTTTCTCTGTGTCCGATTAAAACTCCGTAACCACAAGCATCGCGTGAGTGTTAGCAATTATGGAGGACTAAATGATAGTTGAGTATGTGGACTTGCTTTTTAGCTCTGACATAGACTCTTTCCGATGTTATGATAAATTGCAATTGCTTCAATGACTGAGATTATAGTTTGTCGGAGCCTAATAAGGTTTATGATTTATACTCTTGCATCGTGAATAGATCATCACTTGAATATAAGTAATCATATGACAAAATCTATATATGTTGCTGTTATGAGAATAATCATGATGCCTTCATGTCCGTATTTTATTTTTATCGACGCCTCTACCTGTAAAAATGAGGACATATTTATTGTTATCGGCTTTTAGCTTGAGGACAAGCGAGGTCTAAGCTTGGGGGAGTTGATATGTCCATTTTGCATCATGTTTTTATATCGATATTTATCGCATTATGGACTGTTATTTCACTTTATGTCACAATACTTATGGCTATTCAGTCTTATTTTACAAGGTTTACATACGGAGGGACAATGCCGGCAGCTGGAATTCTGGGCTGGAAAAGGAGCAAATATTAGAGACCTATTCCGCGCAACTCCAAAAGTCCTGAAACTCCACGGAACATCTTAAAATAAATAAAGAAAAATCCTCGCCAAAGATGAAGGCTAGGGGGCCCACACCCTGCTCACGAGGGGGGGCGCCCCCCTACCTCGTGGGCCCCCTGGTGGCTCTCCGACGCCCATCTTCTCCTATATGAAGTCTTTCGATGAGAAAAAAATAATAAGGAACTTTTCGGTACGAGACTCCGCCGCCACGAGGCAGAACCTTGGCGGATCCAATCTAGAGCTCCGGCAGAGCTGTTCTGCCGGGGATAGTTCCCTCCGGGAGGGGGAAATCATCACCATCGTCATCACCAACGCTCCTCTCATCGGGAGAGGGCAATCTCCATCAACATCTTCACCAGCACCATCTCATCTCCAAACCCTAGTTCATCTCTTGTATCCAATTCTTGTCTTAAAGACCGGGATTGGTGCTAGTAGGTTGCTAGTAGTGTTGATTACTCCTTGTAGTTGATGCTAGTTGGTTTATTTGGTGGAAGATCATATGTTCAGATCCTATATGCATATTATTACCCCTCTGGTTATGAACATGAATATGCTTTGTGAGTAATTACGTTCGTTCCTGAGGACAAGGGAGAAGTCTTGCTATTAGTAGTCATGTGAATTTGGTATTCGTTTGATATTTTGATAAGATGTATGTTGTCTAGCCTCTAGTGGTGTTATGTGAACGTCGACTACATAACACTTCACCATTATTTGGGCCTAGAGGAAGGCATTGGGAAGTAATAAGTAGATGATGGGTTGCTAGAGTGACAGAAGCTTAAACCCTAGTTTATGCGTTGCTTCGTAAGGGGCTGATTTGGATCCACATGTTTCATGCTATGGTTAGGTTTACCTTAATACTTTTGTTGTAGTTGCGGATGATTGCAATAGAGGTTAATCATAAGTGGGATGCTTGTTCAAGTAAGAACAGCACCCAAGCACCGGTCCACCCACATATCAAATTATCAAAGTATTGAACGTGAATCATATGAACGTGATGAAAACTAGCTTGACGATATTCCCATGGGTCCTCGGGAGCGCTTTTCCTATTATAAGAGTTTGTTTCGGCTTGTACTTTGCTACAAAAGGATTGGGCCACCTTGCTGCACTTTATTTACTTTTGTTACTTGTTGCTCGTCACAATCTATCTTATCACAAAACTATATGTTACCACTTATTTCAGTACTTGCAGAGAATACCTTGCTGAAAACCGCTTATCATTTCCTTCTGCTCCTCGTTGGGTTCGACACTCTTACTTATCGAAAGGACTACGATAGATCCCCTATACTTGTGGATCATCACCCAGAATTGCTGTTTTTTTTGCCTGTTTTAGAGTTTCGAAGAAAAGGAATATCAAACAGAGTCCAAACGGAATGAAACCTTCGGGAACGTGATTTTCTCAACGAATAAGACCCAGGAGACTTGGACCCAACATCAAGACACAAAAGAGGAGGCCACGAGGTAGGGGGGCGCGCCTACCCCCCAGGCGCGCCCTCCACCCTCGTCGGCCCCCTGTTGCTCCACCGACGTACTCCTTCCTCCTATATATACCTACGTACCCCCAAACGATCAGATACGGAGCCAAAACCCTAATCCCACCATCGTAACTTTCTGTATCGATGAGATCCCATCTTGGGGCCTGTTCCGGAGCTCCGTTGGAGGGGGCATCGATCACGGTGGGCTTCTACATCAACACCATAACCCCTCCAATGAAGTGTGAGTAGTTTACCTCAGACCTTCGGATCCATAGTTAGTAGCTTGATGGCTTCTTCTCTCTTTTTGGATCTCAATACAATGTTCTCCCCCTGTCTTGTGGAGAACTATTCGATGTAATCATCTTTTTGCGGTGTGTTTGTTGAGACCGATGAATTGTGGGTTTATGATCAAGTCTATCTATGAACAATATTTGAATCTTCTCTGAATTCTTTTATGTATGATTGGTTATCTTTGCAAGTCTCTTTGAATTATTAGTTTGGTTTGGCCTCCTAGATTTATCTTTCTTGCAATGGGAGAAGTGCTTAGCTTTGGGTTCAATCTTGCGGTGTCCTTTCCCAGTGATAGAGGGGCATCAAGGCACGTATTGTATTGTTGCCATCGAGGATAACAAGATGGGGTTTTCATCATATTGCATGAGTTTATCCCTCTACATCATGTCATCTTGCTTAAGGCGTTACTCTATTTTCATTAACTTAATACTCTAGATGCATGCTGGATATATACCGGTCGATGAGTGGAGTAATAGCAGTAGATGCAGGCAGGAGTCGGTCTACTTGTCTCGGACGTGATGCCTATATACATGATCATACCTAGATATTCTCATAACTACGCTCAATTCTGTCAATTGCTCAACAGTAATTTGTTCACCCACCGTAGAATACTTATGCTCTCGAGAGAAGCTACTAGTGAAACATATGGCCCCCGGGTCTATCTTCATCATATTAATCTCCCAAGACTTCGTTATTTCTTTTGCTTTTACTTTGCTTTTATTTTACTTTGCATCTTTATCACAAAAATACCAAAAATATTATCTTATCATATCTACCAGATCTCACTCTCGTACGTGGCCGTGTAGGGATTGACAACCCCTTATCGCGTTGGTTGCGAGGATTTATTTGTTTTGTGCAGGTACAAGGGACTGGCGCGTAGCCTCCTACTGGATTGATACGTTGGTTCTCAAAAACGGAGGGAAATACTTACGCTACTTTGCTTCATCATCCCTTCCTCTTCGGGGAAAACCAACGCAGTGCTCAAGAGGTAGCAAGAAGGATTTCTAGCGCCGTTGCCGGGGAGGTCTACGCAAAAGTCAATATACCAAGTACCCATCACATACCCTTATCTCCCGCATTACATTATTTGCCATTTGCCTCTCGTTTTCCTCTCCCCCACTTCACCCTTGCCGTTTTATTCGCCCTCTATATCTGTCCTCCCTCTCTTTCTCTATTTGCCTCTTTTTCCCGTTTGCTTTTTGTTTGCTTGTGTGTTAGTTCGTTTGCTTGTCGCTATGGCTAGTCCCTTATCTTCTCCGTTGTGTCCCAAGAATGAAATTCTAAATTTTAAGCAAAGGGAGGGGGAAAATCTAAAAGACGCTTGGTATAGAGTTTGCAATGCTCAAAATAGATCTACCAGGAAGCAATCTACTTATGTTCTTCTTCGCAATTTTTATGTAGGCGTTACTCCTTGGCATAGATATGTTCTTGATACTATTACTGGAGGGAACTTCTTGGGTAGCCATACTTTTGATTCTTATAATGCTATGATAGATTTGTTTGGCTCACCCCCTCTTTTGGTTAATGGAACTGTATTAACTTTGGAGCATGTAATGCAAAGACTTGAAATCATTGAAAATAAGGTTGCTACAGTAGAGATAATTGAAAATTTGGATAAAAAGATCCACAACCGAATCTCTCAATATGGATCTAAAGTAGGAGTCACTTTGAAAAATATTAAAGAGAAGGAACCCATAGTTAATGTGAAAATAAATCACGATTCCACTAGAATCGATAAACTTGAGGATATTATTACCAACTTGGGAACCACTTTTTCTTCCGTAAAGAATACTCCAAGTCCTTCCACTAAAATTGCCAAGTCTATGTATGTTCCTAAAAATAAGGGTGAATCCTCTAGTAAGGAAACTGCGGATCTCAAATCTATAAGTATTCATCCCAATCTTTTTGCTATCATTAAGGAACCATTTCTAACAAATGATTTTTCCGATCTTGTGCCTAAAAGTTTGATAATCAATAAAAAGAAAGAAATTCCTAAAGATGGTAGATGCCTCATTGAAGAATTGCCTACCAAAGATGGCAATACCTAGATCTATCCTTGCTTGCTATGCCTAGCTAGGGGCGTTAAACGATAGCGCTTGTTGGGAGGCAACCCAATTTTATTTTTATTCCTTGCTTTTTGCTACTGTTTAGTAATAAATAATTTATCTAGTCTCTGTTTTTTTGTGCTTTTTGTGTTTAATTAGTGTTTGTGCCAAGTAGAACCGTTGGGAAGACTTGGGGAAAGTCTTATTACACTTGCTGTAGAAAACAGAAACTTTAGCGCTCACGAGAACTGCTGCCATTTTTATTTGGAAAGTGCTATTTAGTTAATTCTTTTTAAGATGATTAATAGATAAATTACTCACGTCCATAAATTTATTTTAAAATTTTTGGGGTTCCAGATCTTGTGCTAGCTACAAATTACTACAGACTGTTCTGTTTTTGACAGATTCTGTTTTTCGTGTGTTGTTTGCCTATTTTGATGAATCTATGGCTAGTAAAATAGTTTATAAACCGTAGACAAGTTGAATACAGTAGGTTTAACACCAATATAAATAAAGAATGATTTCATTACAGTACCTTGAAGTGGTCTTTTGTTTTCTTTCGCTAACGGAGCTCACGAGATTTTCTACTTTGAGTTTTGTGTTGTGAAGTTTTCAAATTTTGGGTAAAGATTTGATGGATTATGGAACAAGGAGTGGCAAGAGCCTAAGCTTGGGGATGCCCAGGGAACCCCCAAGATAATCTAAGGACACCTAAAAGCCAAAGCTTGGGGATGCCCCGGAAGGCATCCCCTCTTTCATCTACTTCTATCAGTAACTTTACTTGGAGCTATATTTTTATTCGCCACATGATATGTGCTTTGCTTGGAGCATCTTGTATGATTTGAGTCTTTACTTTTTAGTTTACCACAATCATCCTTGCTGTACACACCTTTTGAGAGAGCCATACATGATTTGGAATTTTCTAGAATACTCTATGTGCTTCGCTCATATCTTTTGAGTTATATAGTTTTGCTCTAGTACTTCACTTATATCTTTTAGAGCACTGTGGTGGATTTGTTTTATAGAAACTATTGATCTCTCATGCTTCACTTAGATTATTTTGAGAGTCTTAAATAGCATGGTAATTTGCTTAAAATCCTAATATGCTAGGTATTCAAAATTAGTAAAATTTTCTTATGAGTGTTTTGAATACTAAGAGAACACTACTAGGAAAAGGGCTACTAATGGCGCACCAGTTTTGCCTACTAATGGCGCACTACTAGTGCGCCATTAGTATCACACCACTAGTATTTCTTACTAATGGCGCACCATGGGTGCGCCATTTGTATTTGGTATACTAATGGCGCACCACGCAATGCGCCATTAGTATATAACACCATGCGCCATTAGCATGCCTCCCAGGGGGCCATATTTAACCATGTGCTTTGGCATACTAATGGCGCACTGTTGGGTGATGCGCCATTAGTATACTTTGGCATACTAATGGCGCACTCTGTAGTGATGCGCCATTAGTATGAATATTAGGTTTTATTTTTTTATTTTTCTGATTTTTGCACAGGTTACAAAATATATTATTTGACAGAATATAGACAGCAGCACACAACAACAATAGATTCATCGAATACAATAGAAGATTAGTCTCCGAATACAATTCATCATATTAGTCTTCGAATTCAAAAGACCAAACAAAGATAAAACATTACAAGTCTCGAGACCGCGAGTATCGAGTTTGTCTTCACATTGCAAGTCGATATCGATCATCTAAACTACCATCACATAGAAGAGAGCTACGGTCATCACGATGAGCATCATCGCGATGAAACTGGTCTTCATCTGTTTCCTCAAACGCTCCCTCCTCTCTCCCACTAGATAGCGGGCGTATCTAGATTCCGCCTCCGCCCTAGTGGTGTACCCTTTGTAACTGTTACCGCTGAAATGGTGAACCTGTCTCCGACACTCCTCCCAGTCGTCGTAGACTCCGGGAACCTTACCCTTGTACACGACATACGACGACATCTCTATGCACAAGCCAAACAACAGACAATACATACATAAGCAATATATTAGTATGCAACAAAAGGATCGGAAGAGAAAAGAAAGATATTAATAGCACGATTCATGGTCCTACTAATAAATAGCATCAATTACATCTAAGTTGAACGACTGTCCAAACCAAAGAGACATAAAATTCATTAAAGCTTAATTACAACATGAGCCAATCAATGTTTCAGAACTACACATCACTACTTTCGACTCGACTCATGGGACAGGAGCGTGGATGAAGCCGATGGTTGTCGTGATGGTCATGAAATCGCGGGCGTTGTCAGCCTGCATTTGTAGTGTTCCGTCTATCTCACTGTTGGACGGTTGATATCTGCGGAAGAACTGCCCCGAGGTATGAAGGACATCTTGATGGATGATGTCCACAAACTCCGAGTGGATGCAAAAGAATTCTTGTCTGATGTCCGCGTCCTGGATTGCCGACAAGCTCGCGGCCCAATCTTTGAGATTATCTGGTAGGAGAAGGTGATGAAGGTCCCTTACGATCGCCCGCATGTGATGGAGGGCGTAGTAGGCATCCTTCTGACCGCCAGGCGGCTGCTTGACGCAGCAAAATGTCGTATTGTGGGCGAACACGTGCTTGCCGTACTTACGAATTGCCCTGGTGAAGGTGCCTCTAGATTTTGTGTAGCCGGGGAGAACATCATCAAGAACTTTCTTGATATTTGTGTAGTCTATCTTGGAGTCACGGTTCGGGTCGAAATACGTGGCCATGGAATATTTCGGGCGTAATAGGATGAGTGTGCAATGTGTGTCACTGCACAGAACACGGAATGTTAGAAAAAAAAGAACGATCGAAATCTAAGAAATCATATGTTACGGGGCGGTTAAGGGATGACTTACTCGGGAAAGTAAGCCACAAGGAAGTTATCCTTATCTGGGTTTGCCAGAATGACGCCTGCGAGGTGTGAACTCGCGACTTGGCGGTCCCCAGTGTTGCTCAAGAGCTTGGCACGCATGTAGAAGGGGTCAACTATCACGATGTCCGGGGTCTTGTCTCTAATGATCCGCATCTCCATACTAAGCGAAAACAGCCGAACGAAGGTGTAGTGCAGCGGATGAAGGTTAAACATAGCAAAGATGTCATCAAACCACAGGACGATTGTACCCCCGATGTTGCCATCCACAAAGCCCTTGCCCTTTGGCACCTTGGCCACGAAAACTGGGTATGCCACATCATTCTCTCTGAGACGCCGCTTCTCTAAAGAAAGAACACTGTCGTGTAGACTCCGCATAGCACCGGTTGCAGCATTGAGCATATTTGTCGGTAGCATCGCCCTACCCACCACATGCACCCTCCTCGAGATATCCTTAGGTGAAGGTGGCCCGTCCTGAGCACGGATGGTACTCGGTGCCGGCTGGCTCGCACCGGCACCCTTTTTAGGCTTCCATTTCCGGCTCTTCTTCTTGATCTGTTGTAATGGGACCGAGTTCTGCTCACAGACCGCCTTCTTGAGCGTGTTGGGGATGATAATATTGCACACCTCAGCTATCTGAGGCTCGGTGAAGGCGGCAGCTGGAGGCGTCTCCTGAGAACTGAACGCCAGACGACGCCTGTTGCAACTGGGTTTCTCCACCGTACCAGCTAGATCGCGGTCGTCTTGGTTGGGTTCTTGAGAAGGAGGCCCGCAGAACTCGTCACCGTACCCATGTTCGGCAAAGTACTTATCGATGTTGGTAAATGTACCGTCGTCGTTGTCGTCGTCATCCGGATCCTGTGCCATATGCATGTCCGGATCCTGTGCCATAGGGATGTCCGGCATGTCCGGTAGCGTTGCGGCGTTCTTGCCATGGCTTGGCGCCGGCACGACTGGCGGTCTTGTCTGTGGGGTGGTGTCCCCCGCCCCCAAACGAATCTGGCTCTTCGGCCAAAGCAGGGGCCAGCTTACACAGGCGCTGAGGGTCATCTCATCTTCTTCGTCGGCCCCAGCGGGTCGAATCGGAGGTAACAGCTCGTCGCAGCCTGGCAGCACCCGAACCACTTCAACCCTATACACTGTGGGTGGCATCGGATTACCGTGGAACACGGGGTTGCCTGGTTGAACGATTCTTCCCTTGGCGACATCGACCAACTCGCCGCCCACGAAGTGCAGGAGAGTGCAAGGAACGTTGACGGCGCCCTGCGAAAACATGTAGGGCGTCAGGGATGCCCAGTCAAAGGCAAGGAGATGAAGTCATCGTCCGAGAGGCTTAGTTACCGTGATGCCGTCGAGCTCGGCTAATGTCGAGGCACCGCCAACGACGGGCGTGCAACTGACAAAGGGGCCGCTTGCTGGCGAGGTGCCAGCCGGCATACACCCGGGTGCATTAAGATCCAATGCCCGTGCCGGCGCTGGAGACACGAATACCGCCTCCGCTGGAGACACCAATGGCGCCGCCGGAGACACCAATGGCGCCGCCTGCACGCTGTGCGAGTTGCTGGCCGTGAAGCTGGGAACTGGGGGAGGCCCCTGTTGGCAGCCCGCAATCCACGTCGTCAGCCCATGAATCAACGTAGGCACCATGGCGTTGAGCTTCGTTCACAGTTGTTGTTCCACTTGCTCTTGGACAAGCTCCGGAATCCGCGCCACTTGTGCCTTGAGTGCTTCAACCTCGCGCGACTGGCTTTCCGAGCTGGTCTTTTTCTCCTTTCGCCCACCAGCGGTATAGTATGACAACCATTTTGTGGACAAGCCTTTGCCGGCCACACGACCAGCTGACGTCGGCTTACTGAGCTTATCCTTGTTTTTCATTATGTTCAACGCCCTATTCAAAGGGGTGTTGAAAGGGGAGCTCTGATACGACCCCGCGCTAGTACTTTCTTTGTCCTACGGAAGGAACGTGAACCATTTAGAAATATTGGGGATTAATTAGAATGCAACCATATGGAGCTAATTACGCGGGGGTGTATTCCTTACCAGAACAAGCTCAAGCGCCTTGGTCTTCGGATCCGTGGTAAGCTCCTTTGTTACCGGGTCCTCCTTGTACCGGGCCCTGAGAAAGTTCCTAGTCTGCTTGTCACGGTATTTCTCGAAGCGGGGCGGTAGGCCTTGCTCAGCATGCTCCGCATCCTCCTTGTCCCATATAGGCTCCGCCACTCTGTAACCACCGGGACCGAGTTGGTGGACCCCTAAGTTCAACTGTCGCATTTCTTTCCCCCACTGACTTGATTCGGAGGTTGCGGGGCTCTCGCACTTGATCTTGAACTCCTTGTAGTCATCTTCGCTCATCAAAGGATATTTCTCCTTGATCTTCTCATAACTATCACCATTTTCAATCATTGCCTTCACCGTGCTTTTCCAAGTAGACAGGGTCGTGCTCATCCTCGTGAGGGTGGCATCGTTCACTTTATTCCCTGAGAGGCGTGTGTTTGCAAACTCAGCAGGGAACTTGTATCGTTCGTGCAGCTTCGTGAAGAGGAGGCTGCGCAAATTCCCTCGGTCCTTATGCCTTAGGTTCTCGGTGTTGATCGAGACGGTGCTCCAAAGAATGCACCCGAGATGAACCAAGTACCCCTTGACTACGTGTTTGGGCGCTGTCGGATTCCCGTTGGAGTTCACTTCAGTAAATTCCTCCTTGACGGTGCCGAGCACGCTCGGGCACCGGTCCTTCCGTTGCCTCTTCGGTTGGCTGCCATCTGTGTGTGCACCGCCATCATCAGTGGTGGCATCCGCGGCGCCATCATCAGTGGTGTCATCCCCGACGCCACTAGGGGTTGTGTAGTCAGGATCAGTGTCTTCCGCGGTGTCCTCATAGCGGTGAGGCTCTTCCTCCAACTCCTGGGACAGCTCCCAGAATTGCTTGCCGCCCGAACCGCCGGCCTCATCGTTGTGGGCCATGTTTCGCTCTAAATAGGAAAAAAGTTTGGTCAAAAAGTTGGTTATTGTCAAGGAACAAGATCATGGTCTCATCATTTAGGGTTTGTCAACACCGAGGCATCCTAAAAGCTAAGCTTTTATCATTTAGGGTTTGTCGATGCCAAGGCACCCTAAAAGCCTAAGCGTACATCATTTAGGTTCTCATTGACACTGAGGCACCCTATAGAAGCCAAGTTAAGTTTTCATCATTTAGGGTTTATCGATGCCGAGGCACCCTAGGTTGGGCCTAATCACTTGGCTCTATTGCCACCTATGTTGGGTTTATCATCTAGGGTTTATTGATGCTAAGGAGAATTCTAAGTTGGGCCTAATCACTTGGCTCTATTGCCACCTATGGTTTAATGCAGCAAGAATGGCGGGGCAGTTGATCCTACTTAACTAAGTACTAAGATACCCCGGCCCATGTGAGGGAGTCCTGGATTAGGGGGTGTTCGGGTAGCCGGACTATACCTTCAGCCGGACTCATGGACTATGAAGATACAAGATTGAAGACTTCGTCCCGTGTCCGGATGGGACTTTCCTTGGCGTGGAAGGCAAGCTTGGCGATGCGGATATTCAAGATCTCCTACCATTGTAACCGACTCTATGTAACCCTAACCCTATCCGGTGTCTATATAAACCGGAGGGTTGTAGTCCGTAGGCGATCAACTCCATATACAACAATCATACCGTAGGCTAGCTTCTAGGCTTTAGCCTCCTTGATCTCGTGGTAGATATACTCTTGTACTACCCATATCATCAATATTAATCAAGCAGGACGTAGGGTTTTACCTCCATCAAGAGGGCCTGAACCTGGGTAAAACATTGTGTTCCCTGCCTCCTATTACCATCCGGCCTAGATGCACAGTTCGGGACCCACTACCCGAGATCCGCCCGTTTTGACACCGACACCATGCATTAGTCGCAAGTACCCCATATGTCCTATTTTTAGCAAAGTCATGCTAAAATTCACGAAAAATTTCGGCATGACCTTTGCTGAAAATAGGACATATGGAGTACTGAATTTGCCGGAACGGAAGTTAATCGACATTCCGGCAAACTCAAGGGCCTCTCGGGGTACCTGCAAATTCATCACGACACAATGGTCGGAGACAAAACCCAGCAAACTAGCAAGATGATCATCATCTTTGCAAGTCATTACTTGTCAAATACAGAAGAAGGAACAATTTATTTGTGACATAGTTGGCCCATGCAGAAGAAGCAACACCCTGCACTAGCCTAAAAACAAGTGAAGTTTCACCCATATAAGAACAACTTTATAAAATCAGAGAAGTTGCTATGTTTTTTCTACTGCTAGGAAAAACATCACTCATTGGAAATGAAAATCTCAGTACCAGCATTTTGAACTTTGAAATGAAATACAGTAGTAGTATTAGTAGTATATGGAGCAGTATCTTGTCTAGTAGTAGTATTAGTTGTATATGGAGTAGCAAGTTTTGCCTCAGAGACCGCAAAAGCTATGTTTTTTCTCAATTCAGATAGCTAAGTGGAAAACCACGTCAAGTTCTGTTTTAATACTCTATTTCTCAATGCATGCAATTGGTTTCATCTGGACTACATCATAGAACCACTAATAAAGGACACTGAAAAAATATATAGAGAAGCCTACGGTTCCTATCCCTGAGTAGCATGATTAGAGATGAGTAGATCTCCTAAAGGTGTCCTAAGCACCTACTATTACTCTTGGAAGCAATGCAAACATGTAAAAGTTATTACTGTTGACAATACTACTCAAATATCCAACTATCAGGACACAAGGCATGATAATCCATCTAATCTAATGAAATCTGAACTCAACCTGATCATGGTTCATGCCCTCAGACACATCAGCACCTCAAGAATGCCATGACAAAAATGAAAAGGACCAAGACCCTCAACTCAGGTGTAGATTGCTCTGTTCTACAAACTTCCTATCAGTCCAACAATGTTTCTGAATCTAAACTTTTTCAGTTAACAGAACCTAAACCTGACAATGTTCAGTTAACAGAAAGGGGGGAGGGGAACCGGTGCAGCTCACCGAGAGAAAGACGATGGCGAGCTCGTGCGGGGCCGGGGTTGATGAGGTGACGTGGATCGACGGTGAGGCGTCGGTGTCGTAGAGGCGCCGGAGACCTTGCCCTAGGAGACAGAGAAGGGGCCGTCAGCCCCGGCGCAGGCGGGGGGCAAGG
>NC_041380.1:29105740-29106343 GCF_002162155.2 Triticum dicoccoides
GGTGGAGTCCGGCGGGGGTGGGGGCAGGGGGGTGGGGCACGGGGGCGGCGGGGGTGGAGTCCGGCGGGGGCGCGGGGGCGCGGGGGCGGCGGGGGTGGGGGCGCGTCGTGGGTCTGGCGAGGGAGAGAGGGACGAATGTGATCTGGCGAGGGAGAGGGAGGACTTAGCTATAGGGGGGAAGCTTACTAATGGCGCACCACCCGTCGGTGCGCCATTAGAAATCGTTTTTTTAGATAGCAATGGTGCACCCACTCCCGGTGCGCCATTATAAATCTTTTTTTAAGATAGCAATGGCGCACCACCAGGCCGGTGCGCCATTAGTATTTTTTTATTTTTTAATAAATGAATATGAATATGAAACAGTAATATTTTTTTATAAAAACAGTAATAATTGTTGTTTAACAACAATTGTAGTCTACAATTTTTTTATTATTTTTTAGAAAATGAATATGAATATGAAACAGTAATAATTTTTTTATAAAAATAGTAATAATTTTTTTAAAAATATCATCAAATTTTTTATTTGAAAATATCATCGGCGGCGGCGGTGGAGCGGGGGAGGGTGAGGAGGGTGCTCTTCGGCGGCGGTGGAGTGGGGGAGGG
>NC_041380.1:29106554-29171893 GCF_002162155.2 Triticum dicoccoides
AGGGTGCGGGTGGAATCGAGATCGAGATGGAGGGTGCGGGGGGTGCTCCTTGGCGGCGGGGGAGCGGGGGAGGGTGCGGTGGGTCGTCGGCGGCGATGGAGCTAGCGGGGGAGGGTGCGGGTGGAATCGAGATCGAGTGTCCTCATGAATTCAAAAAGTGCCCATGAAATTTAAAAATATTCATGATATCAAAAAGTGCCCATGAAATATAATCGAGAAATGAAGACTACGATTTAAATACAATCGATCTTAGCTAGCTATCTGTTCACAATCTTCTTGCCCTTCTTTTTTGCAAATGGAGTTCTTCTGTGGAACGGACGTCCTTTAGGTAGGGTGGTCCTGCTTCTTCTTGTGTTGTATGCTGCTACTTCATTGTCGTCGTCATGTTCGATCTTCGGGTCGCCGTACTTGTCGAAGTCTTGCTCATTGGCTACTCCATCCATTCCGATGATCTTCCTTTTGCCTCTCCCCACGACAACATGACTGGGCTTTGACGGGTCGGTAATGAAGAAGCATTGGTCCACTTGGGAAGCCAGTACCCATGGCTCATTTTTCGCGGTGACGTTTGCGCCCGCGGTCTTGGATTTGGCTTCGAGTATAACCATGGTGGTGAAACACCGGTCTTCTTTTAGGACGCTCTTGGCCCATCTGACACGTAACATCAGGACCTTCTCTCTAGTGTAGCTCAGCTCCCAGATCTCCTCGATCCTTCCGTAGTATCTGTCCTTGTTGTTACCGGTGTAGGATTCCATCGTTACCTCGGAGTTCTGATAACCATCGCTCTTCATGTCCTTGTCCTCGGTGTAGAATGTGTAGCCGTTGATATCGTACGCCTCATAGGTCATTAGGTTGTGCTCGGCGCCCTATGACAAGGCGAATATGAGTTGTTCTTCCGCGGAAGAATCCTCATGTAAAGGGTACGACAGAAGCTTCTACTTGAACCAACACGTGAAACATGAGTTGTGATCTTTGATTATATCTCTGTCCGTCCTCTGTTGGCCTCGGTCATTGTACGTCTTCTCTATAAAGGTTTTGTGCTCCACCACCCAAGGATCGACCACATGTATGTGTTGTAGCGTGACTAGGTTTGCTCTTTCAAAGTCGGCGAGTCGACCCTCGAAGTCGACATGCATTTCGCGGCGACCCTCACGGTGACCCCATCTAGCGAGCCTGCCGAGGTGCCTGTTGACGGGCAGACCAACGGGGTTCTTGATGCCTAGATAATTCGTGCAGTAGGAGATGCACTCTTCGGTCAGAAAGCCCCTGGCTATACTTCCCTCTGGACGTGACATGTTGCAAACGTATCCTTTGATGACACCATTCATCCTTTCGAACGGCATCATGATGTGCAGGAATGTCGGCCCGAGTTGGATGATATCCTCCATGATATGGACCAGCAGATGCACCATAACGTCAAAGAATGCGGGCGGGAAGTACATCCCAAGCTCACATAGTATCACCATGATCTCTTCCTGTAGCCTTCTGAGTTGCCTCACGCCAACCGACTTCCGAGAGATGACGTCGAAAAAGTTGCATAGGCCAAATAGCGTTTCACGGACGTGCGTGTCCATGATCCCACGTATTGCAACTGGAAGTATCTGCGTCATCAGCACGTGACAGTCGTGAGACTTCATCCCGCTGAACTTCTGCTTCGCTGGGTCTAGGTATCTGCTTATCTTCCCCGCGTAACCGTAAGGAAGTTTTACTCCTATGAGGCAGGTGAAAACTGCTTGATCTCCTCCTGACTTAGAGTGAAGCACGCGGGAGGGTAGTCATTTCCGGTCTTCTTGGCCTTTTTGCCTTTGCGACGACTTTCTATGTCCTGCTTCGCCTCATCATCATCATCATCATCATCATCATCATTAGCATGAAGCTCCTGCCTGATGCCCATTGATTTCAAGTCCGCCATTGCTTTCGGCCCATCTTTGGTCCTCATTGGCATGTTGAGAAGGGTACCAAGCAGACTCTCGCACACGTTCTTCGTGATATGCATGGCATCAAGGCTGTGAGGCACACGGTGGATCTTCCAGTACGGCAAGTCCCAGAAAACAAACCTCGTTTTCCATACCTTCAGCAGCGGCTCTGGTGCCTTTCGCTTCTTTCCCAGCTCTGGCGCCTTTTGCTTCTTTCCCGGCAGTGGGCAATCTTCGGGAGCCCGTCTATTTCCTCGCCGCTCCTCGTACGCGGGCATCTTCGGGGTTCGGTTTCACCATCGAACAGATCCTTGCGTTTCCTCCACGGGTCATCGTCGCGAAGCCACCTTCGATGTCCCATGAACACGGTTTTCGAAGACCCGGGATCTCTATCTAGCTGGCGATATGTTGTGTCATCCATGCACATGACGCATCCAGAAAATCCGTGGCCAACCTGCCCCGCGAGATATCCGTAACCGAGATAGTCGTGCACCGTCATGAGCAGTGCGGCTCTCATAGGGAAATATTCTTTCTCTGCGGCGTCCCACGTATTGGCTAGCGTTTTCCACAGCGTGCCTAACTCCTCTTTCAGCAGCCCCAGATACAGATTGATGTCGTTCCCTGGTTGTTTCGGCCCTTCAATTAGCATACTCATGTGAGTGTACTTCCTCTTCATGCACAACTAGGGGGGAAGGTTGTACATCTGCACAAACACAGGCCAGGTGCTATGTGTGCTTCTCTGGCTGCCAAACGGATTGACTCCATCGGTGCTCGCGCCCAGCACGATGTTCCTTGGATCCTTCCCAAATTCTGGGTGTTCGAAGTTCAACGCTTGCCACTGGCTCCCATCCTTAGGGTGACTCAGCATCTTGTCTTTTTTATTTATCTCCGGATCATTTGCGTCATATTTTTGCTTCTTCTCCTCCCTATCCGCGTGCCAACGCAGGAGCTTTTCTACATTAGGGTCTGCGAAATACCGCTGCAGACGAGGAGTGGTCGGAAAGTACCACACCACTTTTCGAGGAGCTTTCTTCCTCTTCTTGTATCGAGTGACGCCGCACACCGGACATATTGTAGACTCCGCGTGCTCGCCCCGATAAATGATGCAATTGTTCATGCACACATGGTATTTCACGTGCGGTAAATCTAGAGGACACACGACTTTCTTCGCCTCCTTGAAACTGGTCGGGCACTTGTTCCCCTTGGGAAGACGTTCGTGCCAGAATGACATGTTCTCGTCGAAGCATGCGTTGGTCATTTTGTGTTTTACCTTCATCTCCAAAGCCATGAGCGTTACTTTCAGGCGGGTATCCTCGGGTCTGCATCCTTCATACAATGGAGTAACCGCGTCTATCTCCAGTTGATCCAGCTTGGCTTTCTCTCGGGCGGCAGCTCTTGCAGTATCCGTCTGCTTGAGAAGCAGCTCTTGAATATGAGGGTCCTGCACCCAGCCCATCGATGGTCCATCGTCGTCTGCTCCGCCGGCATCTTCATCTTCATGATCATGCCCTTCGTCTGCTCCCGCATCTTCCTCATCATCATGTCCGGCATCTTCTACATGATGACTATGTACAGCATCACCGTCGTGATCATGTCCTGGAGATTCTTCGTCTTCTCGCCCGCCCGAGCCGCGGTGGTTGTCTTGCTGCCCTTCCTCATTTCTTGCCCAGCCCCCATGGACGACTTCATAGTCATCTTCATCACCTTGCCACCGATAGCCATCCATGAAACCACACAAGAGCAAGTGGTCCCGCACCTGCCCGGAATCCGGGTCCGCAATAAGGCTCTTCAGCTTGCATCTTCGACACGGACATCTTATCTCCGTCTCATTCTTTTGAAGCATCTCGGCCTTCGTGGAGCTCAAAAACCTATTCACGATGCCTTCGGTCATTGTGTGGACCATGGTCGCCTGCAGGGTAGAGCAAAACGATATTTTAGAACCAAGAAAAAATTTGGCATGACTTTCCCTAAAAATAGGACCAAAAAGAATGCATAGTGCCAAAATTCTCGCCGAAACAGAAATGAATCAACATTCCGGCAAAATATTGGCAACTATCGCATTTCAAATACCGGTACCTACAAACACAAACATATATGCAACACCACAAACATACATAGATCTAGCTAGGCCACAAAAAGTGCATGTGCACGTTGTTGGAGCGAGCTAGGGAGAAAAAAAGTAGATCTACAACATGAAGATAGCTTTCCCCTTACTTACCTATCAAAAAAGGTAATTTCACCACTTAATTTTGATGACTCTATGGTGCAAATGAGGTGAGGGGGAGGAGGCAGCCGACAAGCTTGGAGAAGGAGGTGGAGGGTATAAAGTGGGGAACGTGAGTGTGTAGGTGTGGCTGTCCAAAATATCTAGCTGGTCCCAGGTTACTAATGGCGCACCATACAGCCATGCGCCATTAGTAACCCAACATACTAATGGCGCGCCTGCTGGCCGTGCGCCATTTTAAACTAGTAATGCCGCACTCTATGGCTGGTGCGCCATTACTAGTTAGAACTACTAATGGCGCACTTTGCCAGGATGCGCCATTAGTATGTTTGGAAAAATGAAAAAAAAATTGTTACTTGTGGCGCACCTTGTGCCTGGTGCGCGCCATTAGTATATAGTAGTGGCGCACCACTTCTCTGGTGCGCCATTAGTGTCAATTTCATCTATAGCCCTTTTCCTAGTAGTGGAAGTTTGATGCTTGATGATTGTTTTGAGATATGGAGATAATAATATCAAAGTCGTGCTAGTTAAGTAGTTATGAAATTGAGAAATGCTTGTGTTGAAGTTTGCAAGTCCCGTAGCATGCACGTATGGTAAACGTTATGTAACAAATTTGAAACATGAGGTGTTATCCTCCTTATGAGTGGCGGTCGGGGATGAGCGATGGTCTTTTCCTACCAATATATCCCCCTAGGAGCATGCGCGTAGGGCCGGGTTTTTGATGACTTGTAGATTTTTGCAATAAGTATGTGAGTTCTTTATGACTAATGTTGAGTCCATGGATTATACGCACTCTCACCCTTCCATCCTTGCTAGCCTCTTCGGTACCATGCATTGCCCTTTCTCACATTGAGAGTTGGCGCAAACTTCGCCGGTGCATCCAAACCCCGTGATATGATACGCTCTTTCACACATAAACCTCCTTATATCTTCCTCAAAACAGCCACCATACCTACCTATTATGGCATTTCCATGGCCATTCCGAGATATATTGACATGCAACTTTCCACCATTCCATTTATCATGACACATTCATTATTGTCATATTGCTTAGCAGATCATGTAGTTGACATAGTATTTGTGGCAAAGCCACTGTTCATAATTCTTTCATACATGTCACTCTTGGTCCATTGCATATCCTGGTACACCGCTGGAGGCATTCATATAGAGTCATCTTTTGTTCTAGTATCGAGTTGTAATCATTGAGTTGTAGATAAATAGAAGTGTGATGATCATCATTTTCTAGAGCATTGTCCCAAGTGAGGAATTATAAAAAAAGAGAAAGAGAAAGGCCATAAAAAAGAGAAGGCCCAAAAAAATGAGAGAAAAAGAGAGAAGGGACAATGTTACTATCCTTTGCCACACTTGTGCTTCAAAGTAGCACCGCAATCTTCATGATAGAGAGTCTCTTGTTTTGTCACTTTCATATACTAGTGGGAATTTTCGTTATAGAGCTTGGCTTGTATATTCCAACAATGGGCCTCCTCAAGTGCCCTAGGTCTTCGTGAGCAAGCAAGTTGGATGCACACCCACTTAGTTTCTTTTGTTGAGCTTTCATACATTTATAGCTCTAGTGCATCCGTTGCATGGCAATCCCTACTCCTTGCATTAACATCAATCGGTGGGCATCTCCATAGCCCATTGATTAGCCTCATTGATGTGAGACTTTCTCCTTTTTGTCTTCTCCACATAACCCCCTTGATTATATTCTATTCCACCCATAGTGCTATGTCCATGGCTCGCGCTCATATATTGCGTGAAAGTTTATAGGTTTGAGATTACTAAAGTATGAAACAATTGCTTGGCTTGTCATCGGGATTGTGCATGATGAGAGCATTCTTGTGTGACGAAAATGTAGCATGACTAAACTATATGATTTTGTAGGGAAGAACTTTCTTTGGCCATGTTATTTTGAGAAGACATAATTGCTCAGTTAGTATGCTTGAAGTATTGTTATTTTTGTGTCAATATGAACTTTTGTCTTGAATCTTTTGGATCTGAATATTCATACCACAATTAAGAAGAATTACATTAAAATCATGCCAAGTAGCACTCCACATAAAAAATTCTGCTTTTATCATTTACCTACTCGAGGACGAGCAGGAATTAAGCTTGGGGATGCTTGATACATCTCCAACGTATCTATAATTTTTGATTGCTCCATGCTATATTATCTACTATTTTGGACATTATTGGGCTTTATTATCCACTTTTATATTATTTTTAGGACTAACCTATTAACCGGAGGTCCAGCCCAGAATTGTTATTTTTTGCCTGTTTTAGGGTTTCGAAGAAAAGGAATATCAAACGGAGTCCAAACGGAATGAAACCTTCGGGAACGTGATTTCCTCAACAAATAAGACCCAGGAGACTTGAACCCTACGTCAAGACACAAAAGAGGAGGCCACGAGGTAGGGGGCGCGCCTACCCCCCAGGCGCGCCCTCCACCCTCATGGGCCCCCTGTTGCTCCACCGACGTACTCCTTCCTCCTATATATACCTACGTACCCCCAAACGATCAGATACGGAACCAAAACCCTAATTCCACCGCTGTAACTTTCTGTATCCACGAGATCGCATCTTGGGGCCTGTTTCGGAGCTCCGCCGGAGGGGGCATCGATCACGGAGGGCTTCTACATCAACACCATAACCCATCCGATGAAGCGTGAGTAGTTTACCTCAGACCTTCGGGTCCATAGTTAGTAGCTAGATGGCTTCTTCTCTCTTTTTGGATCTCAATACAATGTTCTCCCCCTCTCTTGTGGAGAACTATTCGATGTAATCTTCTTTTTGCGGTGTGTTTGTTGAGACCGATGAATTGTGGGTTTATGATCAAGTCTATCTATGAACAATATTTGAATCTTCTCTGAATTCTTTTATGTATGATTGGTTATCTTTGCAAGTCTCTTCGAATTATCAGTTTGGTTTGGCCTACTAGATTGATCTTTCTTGCAATGGGAGAAGTGCTTAGCTTTGGGTTCAATCTTGCGGTGTCCTTTCCCAGTGACAGTAGGGGCAGCAAGGCACGTATTGTATTGTTGCCATCGAGGATAACAAGATGGGGTTTTCATCATATTGCATGAGTTTATCCCTCTACATCATATCATCTTGCTTAAGGCGTTACTCTGTTTTCATTAACTTAATACTCTAGATGCAAGCTGGATAGCGGTCGATGAGTGGAGTAATAGTAGTAGATGCAGGCAGGAGTCGGTCTACTTGTCTCGGACGTGATGCCTATATACATGATCATACCTAGATATTCTCATAACTATGCTCAATTCTGTCAATTGCTCAACAGTAATTTATTCACCCACCGTAGAATACTTATGCTCTCGAGAGAAGCCACTAGTGAAACCTATGGCCCCGGGGTCTATCTTCATCATATT
The DNA here is from genome assembly GCF_002162155.2 of Triticum dicoccoides. Taxonomy (NCBI): domain Eukaryota; kingdom Viridiplantae; phylum Streptophyta; class Magnoliopsida; order Poales; family Poaceae; genus Triticum; species Triticum dicoccoides. Next base: position 29,114,078 of record NC_041380.1, read on the forward strand.
AATCTCCCAATACTTAGTTATTTCTTTTGCTTTTACTTCGCCTTTATTTTACTTTGCATCTTTATCACAAAAATACCAAAAATATTATCTTATCATATCTATCAGATCTCACTCACGTAAGTGGCCGTGATTGACAACCCCTTATCGCGTTGGTTGTGAGGATTTATTTGTTTTGTGCAGGTACGAGGGACTGGCGCGTAGCCTCCTACTGGATTGATACCTTGGTTCTCAAAAACTGAGGGAAATACTTATGCTACTTTGTTGCATCATCCGTTCCTCTTTGAGGAAACCAACGCAGTGCTCAAGAGGTAGCAGCCTCCTTCCAGAGAGGGAGGCGCGCCTGTCCCGCCGGTGACCTCTGTCCATCCAAAGGCGCCGGATAATCTTCTGGAAGCGCTACGAGGCGCTTCCATTGTGGAAGAACACCATATCCTTATGGGTACGGTGATTGAGAAGGTTCAGTCCATCAAGAGCGGACTGACCGAAGCCTGCACCGACCTGCTGATAGGTTTTGAGGTAAGCGATGCCAAAGGGAAAATCCCTATAGACAGTATCCCCTGAGACATTGTCCGGTGTTCGGAAAGAAAAGCCGGACAGAGGATCAATTAAATTGTGCAGGAAACAAACTAAACGTGTCTTCTGTTAATAAGTAGGCGTCGTTACTGGCCGCGACCTCACATACTGCCAAAGTCTCTGGACTAAAGCAGAGACTGGAGCAGGCCGAGGAGGAGCTCGGCCGAGCGAGGAAGCAGCTGGAAGAGCAGCAAGGTATGTAATGACTTGCTATATATTTGGAAAGAATAAATGATGTATACTGACCGTAATGTCATGATATGTGTAGGAGCGACGACTGAGGTCGAGGCCCTTAAAAAGGCCCTGGCCGAAGCCGAGGGGAAAGTTGTCAAGGAGCAGGCCGCTCGTAAGAAGCTTAAGGCCAGGCTTAACGAGGTCTAGCAAGAACTCCAAGACGCTGTGAAGAAGTATGAGACCTTGGAGTGCGATGTTTTGCCTCGAGAGACCAAACTCGCCAAGGCTCGCAAAAGCGCGGAAGCAGCCCGGGTTGAAGCCCGGGGTGCCCTCCGGGAGATCCAGGAGGCCAAGAAGATCGCGGCGGGTAAGGCATTTAGTATGCAAAGCAAGTATGTGAAGAGGAAGTATTTCCTACTAACCCGGATTCAGAGTTCTCCAGGGGCATTTGCAGATCTGCCGCGCAGTGTGTCCGATGCTGCGGAGTTCTTCCGAGCCAAAGAGGGGAGCTCAATGAAGAAACTATTCTGGTCGCAATACCTTGCGCCAGAACATCCAATGCCCTTCACCAATCAGCTAAAACAGCTGGTCGAGCTGCATAGGGTGGTCGAACTGGCCATGAAGGATTTAATAATCCGGTTGTGGCCACCCGAAGTTATACCCAGCAGCTACTTAGTACTCGTGAAGTGGCTGATTGGTGCCTGCCCTCGGCTGGATATCGTCAAGAGGTCGGCCTGCATCGAGGGCGCGCGCATGGCCTTCGCCCGCGTCAAGGTGTGGTGGGCGAAGATGGATGCCGTCAAGCTTGTGACCAAGGGGCCACCTGAAGGCAAGGAGCACCGCACGCTGGAGCGGTATTTTGAAGACGTCCTAGAGGGGCCACGCATTGTGGCGACGCAATGTGCGCAAGACATTCTATTCAAATGAATATAGTCATGTTGTCTCTTCCTTGTATAATGAAACAAATTTTGTTATGCAATATAATGTTTGTTTTAAAAAAATTCACCTCCTGTGCGGCCGTGTTGTGTGAAATCTGAGAGTTGGCTAGTCGTCGGCTTCTGCCCCCCACGTAGGAAGTACGGGGGTGTTTGGGATATAATCTAAACACTCTTGATCCAATTGTTTGGTCCTTGAAGGAGGTGTTTAGCACAGCGAACCATGCAATCAGACTATTCGGCTTGAACACCCTCACTTAGCCATAGGAGTTTGATGATAAAAATTTAGGCGCATCCCCTGGTATTCTAACCAGGAAGCTATAAACACCTGATTGGGCAAGTACCAATCCCTCGCGTAATGCAGAAAAAATCTCTAACGATTTGAGACCTTCGAAGAGCTGACCGGCTCTCGCCGCATCATGACAGTCAGTTTTCGGCTTTCTCTACTGAGGTGCTCACCCGGGTAAACCAGGGCACAATCGCAGTAGTTCTCCCTTTACTACCTTAGCTGATATAGCGGAACATAAGGTAGCAAGCACTGGAGCCGGGCAACCCAACTATTGACCAAAGACATGATTCTGAGCCAATGCATATAGTGCTAAATTCGGGGTGCCGAACTATACTGTAAATAGGTGCTCGGACTTTTGTTGCCATGTTTGTGGGGCACTATGAAGCCCCTGGCAAATTGGAACGTACCAAAGTGTACGGGCGCTATATTATAGGGTTAATAATAGAAAAAGGAAAACAAAAAAGAGCAAGGGTAATGTGCCAAGGCCGCAGAATTTGGGCCACAAACTGTTTCCATTATAATTTGATTAATACGTTGAAGCACATTGATACAAATAGTGCAATAAGCAACGGGCTAAGCCATGACCAAGAGAGAGCTACGTGTGGGTCCTGAAAATGGGTAGAGTGATTGTTAAAGAAACCACCTAAGAAATTCCCCTATACGTTTGTGTTTCGTGCCATCTTGGTATATTTATCCTTTGGAAGGATCGGTGATTGGGCCACCAGGGGTAACCTATGGAGAGAAAACCTGAAAAGGAGAAGAGGAAACAGTGAGAGTATGCGGTCGAGCCGTATTATGGATCACATGCTAGTTATGCCTCCGTCTATGCCCATGGTATCTTGAGTGCGTAATTATGTACGCGCGATACAAACGCAGCTACTTGATCGGGACTGGGACGGAGGCCGAATTGCTAATCGAGCTCCTAGCAAGCTGAGCTGTCCTGTTGCAGAGTGGTCCGGACTCTCTTGGTAGTGTCCGGGTGCTCGGCCGCCGAATTGATGTTCTGGTTAAAAAGGTCACTCTACACTTCTGTTGCTAAGGCGGCGGTGTGCTCCTCAGTACGGAAGGAGCGTTCTGTGTGTTCCATTAACTGTTATGACGCCACGCGGTCCGGGCATCTTGAGCTTGAGGTAAGCATAGTGTGGCACAGCGTTGAATCGAGCAAACGCAGTTTGTCCGAGCAGTGCGTGATAGCCTCTGCAAAACAGGACGATATCGAAGATTAACTCCTCGCTTCGGAAGTTGTCCGGCGATCCGAAGACAACCTCCAGTGTGATTGAGCCCGTACAGCGGGCCTCTACACCCGGAATGACTCCTTTAAAGGTAGTCTTTCTGGGTTTCATCCATGATGGATTAATGCCCATTTTGTGCGCTGTGTCCTGAAAGAGCAGATTGAGACTGCTACCGCCGTCCATGAGGACTCGCATCAGGTGGAATCCATCAATGATTGGGTCGAGGACCAGTGCCGCTGAACCGCCATGACGGATACTGGTCGGATGATCCCAATGATAAAAAGTGATCGGGCATGACGACCATGGGTTAAATTTTGGGGCGACTAGCTCTATCGCGTAGACGTCCCTGAGCGCGCGTTTGCGCTCCCTCTTAGGGATGTGGGTAGCATATATCACGTTCACCGTTTTAAACTGAGGGGGAAATTTCTTCCGTCCCCCAGTGTTCGGTAGCCGGGGCTCCTCGTCATTGTCCTTGCTTTGCGATCCCTTATCCTTATTTTCGGCATTTAGCTTGTCGGCCTATTTAAAAACCCAACAAACTCTGTTGGTATGATTGGGCGGTTTATCTGGGGTGCCATGGATCTGGCACGGGCGATCGAGTATACGGTCCAAGCTGGATGAGCCCGAATTATTCTTTTTGAACGACTTCTTCCGCTGATAGGACTTAGAGCCACTGAATACGACATTAACCGTCGTGTCATCGGTGTTGTCATTGTTGTTTCAATGCTTGTGTTTATTGCGTCGAGATTTGTCTTTACTATTTCTGACTTTGGGGGTGCCGACGTCGTTTGCATTGTTCTTGCTACGGGCCAGCCAACTATCATCACCCGCACAAAAGTGGGTCATGAGTGCTGTGAGGGTTGCCATAGACTTTGGCTTTTCTTGGCCAAGGTGGCGGGCGAGCCATTCATCACGGATGCTGTGTTTGAAGGCCGCTAGGGCGTCGGCATCCGGACAGTCCACGATCTGGTTGTTTTTAGTTAGGAACCTAGTCCAGAATTTCTTGCCTGACTCTCCAGGCTGTTGAACTATATGGCTTAAGTCATTGGCATCTGGTGGCCGGACATATGTACCTTGGAAGTTGTCGCGGAAGGCTTCTTCCAAATCTTCCTAGCTGCCAATAGAGTTTTCAGGTAGACTGTTTAACCAGTGCCGAGCTGGCCCTTTGATTTTTAACGGGAGGTATTTGATGGCGTGGAGGTCATCTCCACGAGCCATATGAATGTGGAGAATAAAATCCTCAACCCACACCGCAGGATTAGTTGTTCCATCGTATGATTCAATATTCACGGGTTTAAACCCTTCTGGGAATTCATGCTCCATTACTTCGTAAGCGAAGCAAAGAGGGTGTGCGGCGCCTCTATATCGGGTCACATCACGACGTAGCTCCGACAGAGTCCGTCTGCGGTTTTCGGCCCGCGCATGACTAGGTTTGTCACGTCCGAATAGATAGCCATCTTCACATGTCGAGGTATGTCCTCGTGATTCGTATATAGATCTGGTATGTCCTGCTCTATTGTTCAGGTCCTGTCGAAGGTCATATGTATGACCACGAGCTATTTTATCTCTGCCTTTATAATGAGGTGGGCTGGGCTGGTATTCAGCTTGAGTTGTCACTTTATCCCAACCTTGTGGTGGCCGGTCAGCCCCATTGCATGATGATGGTATGGGCTCCAGCGCCTCATCATCGAACTAAGGTGGCAATTTGTGCTTCGGGTAGCTTTTGGCTGGGCGCTTGAGGCTATATTCTTCGGCTGCTAGGACATCGGTCCATCTATCATTGAGCAGATCTTCGTCAGCTTGAAGCTGATGTTGCTTCTTTTTCAGGCTCCTTGCAGTGGCTATTAACTGGCGCTTAAAGCGCTCCTGCTCGAGAGGTTCCTCAGGTACGATAAAATCTTCGTTGCCGAGGCTCACCTCCTCCTCGGAGAGCGGAAGGTAACTGCTGTCCTCCGAGTCTTCATTTATGGCCTGTTCATTAGGGCTAACTTGTCCATCTCCCCGATTGTCCTGTTCAACAGTTCATTCGTCAGGATCTTCTCTGTCTTCGGCATCATCCGGAGTGTTATCGTCTACCGTGCCGGTGTTGCTGTCTTTCCTGCGGAATGTTTTAGAGCGGCGCCACTGACGTTGGCGCTTAGGCTGTGTCCCAGGAGGTTTATCCTCGACTGGGTCTTCTTTGTCGTTGTCATTAGGCTCTTTAGGCGTATCCACCATGTATATGTCGTACGAAGAGGTGGCCGTCCAGCGTCCGGTAAACGGCGGGTTTTGGCCATGCTCCTCATTTGCATCGTCGTCCATACCATCGATGTCTTCGGAGCCGTAATCGAGCATGTTGGTTAAGTCTTCGACAGTGGCTATGAAGTGGGTGGCGGGTGGGAAGCAAAGTTCCCTGTCCTCGGCTTCTAGTTCGAATCGGATATAGTTGGGTTGTGAGTCCCCCGCTAAGGATAGATTTTTTAATGAGTTCAGCACATCGCCCAAAGGTGAGTGCCGGAAGATGTTCGCGGCGCTGAATTCGGCGATCGATGACCGATCATGCTCGGCAGGCGCGGACGCACATAGTTCGGAACTTATAACTGGAAAAGAGTCAGAGGTTCCTGCGACACAGGCATTACCGGAGGTTAGGTCTGTGTGCGGCTCTAACGTCATGGAGTCTGCGGCTTCCGTGGCAGGGTTGAGCTTCCTGTCCTTGGATGGCGTGACCTGCTCCGGATCTAAGGCCAGAGCGGTTACAGGTGCAATTTCCTGGGTATGGCCCGATGACAGATCTAAGTCATGTTTATCGAGGTGACGGAGCGACTGCCGTGGTCTCGAATCCGTCGAAGATCAAGTCTCTGCGGATATCCGCGACGTAGTTCAAGCTCCCGAATCTGACCTGACGACTAGGGGCGTAGCTGTCGATCTGCTCCAGATGGCCAAGCGAGTTGGCCCGCAGTGCGAAGCCGCCGAACACGAAGATTTGTCCAGGGAGGAAGACTTCCCCTTGGACAACATCATTGTAGATGATTGAAGGAGCCATCAAACCTTTTCAGGACGGCACAGTGGAACTCTCAACGAAAGCACCAACGTCGGTGTCAAAACCAACGGATCTCGGGTAGGGGGTCCCGACCTGTGCGTCTAACGTCGATGGTAACAGGAGACAGTGGACACAATGTTTACCCAGGTTCGGACCCTCTCTATGGAGGTAATACCCTACTTCCTGCTTGATTGATCTTGACGAATATGAGTATTGCAAGAGTTGATCTACCACCGAGATCGTAATGACTAAACCCTAGAAGTCTAGCATGTATGACTATGATTATGATTGTCTCCCCATCCAGACTAAGCCCTCCAGTTTATATAGACACCGGAGGGGACTAGGGTTGTACAAGGTCGGTTACAGAGAAAGGAATATTCATATTGGTGGCCAAGCTTGCCTTCCATGCCAAGGAGAGTCCCATCCGGATACAAGAGAGAGTCTTCGGTCTTGTTTCTTCATAGCCCATTAGTCCGGCCCATGTCCAGCAGGCCGGACGCCCGAGGACCCCTTAGTCCATGATGCTCATAAGGAACTATCTCGACTCAATGTCTTATGATATACCTTTTCCATTTCGTAGCGACACACGGATATTTAGGTAGTATGTAATGGGAGGGAACACATGTCACAACACTTATTCGCTGAATTCAACACTAGGCATAGTGCCTAACACACGGATATTTAAGTAGTATGTACTGGGTTAGGTAGTATGTAATGGGAGGGAACACATGTCACAACACTTATTCGCTGAATTCAACACTAGGCATAGTGCCTGCTACCGATCGTGCCGGTTCATGGCACCTTCGATATATCATGTAGATCAACTAGAAAAAACATTAAACAAATTCATTTAAACAAATCAATATGTTTTGATTTTGCAAATCTCGAACATGTATAATTGTTATCACAATTTGTGTACTTGGTTCAAAAGTTTTTCTTTCCTTTCCCGATATAATTGAAAATTTGTTGCGAGGCATCTCTATGTGGAAGTCGCTCATTATGCTCTGGGACAAATGGGTTAGGGGATGGTTTGGGACAATTTTCTTGTTTTTATTTACTTTCTGTGTTATTGTTGATGGCTTTGTGTTTGGTTTCCCATCGAAAAAGCACTGCAGAGGCCGAGCTCCATAGAGCTCTTCATTATTTGTCCAGCGAAAGTACCATTTCCTCATATTGAATAAATCTGGAAAAACGTATATACATAGATGTATATTTGTAGTATACACGTATCAAATTTCATGAACTTATATGTTCACATGTAATGTATACAAAAAAGATAAATACACAGATTAAAGTGGGCTTTGTCTTTGTTGCTTTTGGGCTAGATATTTATATTTTTCGTTTAGCATGCGAATAATCAAATTACCTGATGAAACTTTTTACATACTTGACGAACATGCATATGTATTTGTAAATTTGATATTTTTTGAAACTTTAAAGTATATTTTGATATATTTTTTTGGCAAAATGGGCTCCATGGAGCCCGGCATCTGCAACGCCTTTTTAGCACGCCAACATTTCACATAGCACCTCATCCTACCAACCAATGAGTCACTGCACATTGAACACTAGGGAATTTTATATAGATTACCATAATGAAAGGGGGAAATTGTGTGAAGCACATGGCTGTCAAAGGCAACATTTGTGTGTCAATTGCCGAGCCACGACAACTCGAAGGCAAAAAGAAAACCACTGCGAAGCAACTTAGCGTATCAAATTGGAGTCTATTGAAAGGCTTTGTATATTCATGTGTTAGTGATAATGGTTGATTATTAAATCTATACTTTATTACTTACAATATTAACACAAAAAGAGCAAGCTGCGGAGATCCAACACATCTCACTCGTTAAAAGCGTGTCTATCAAATGGTCTATATTATTTCGGTGTTTACACCAAGCAAATGCTCCCCAGGTAAAAAAAAAGGAATAACACCCTCGCCTGATGACACTACTAGGGAAAACCTTATATACAGAACTTTAGCAGTAGCGCGTGTTAAAAAGGCACGCTAGTGCTAAGTAGCAGTAGCGCGTTATGGTAAACCGTGCTACAGATACAATTGTAGCAGTAGCGCGCCTGAAGATAAAAGCACTACTGCTAAAATTCCCACTGCTAAGCCGATAGGCTACACATAGTAGTAGCGATCTACTACGAACAGCGCTACTGCTAGTTGGTTTGTACCAGCGTGTTTACGCACAAATACGCTACTGCTAAAGGAAATAAAATTAAATGGAAAGCAAATAGAAAAGTAAATAAAAATGAAAGAAATAGAAAAGGAAGAAAGGAAAAGAATAAAATGTAAATAAAAATAAATGAAAAAGGGGAAAAAGAGAAAGAAATAGCAGTAGCGTGTATCCGGAAACGCGCTATAGCTAACTTAGCAGTAGCGCACTTCCCAGAATGCACTACTGCCACTTTTGACTTAACCGCGCGGTTCGTTCCTCCCTGCGGCCACTTCGCCCAAATCCAAACTCCTCCGCTGTCACCACCGCCGTCGACGCCGCCCCCGACCCCAAACTCGACACCGCCCTCCGCCGCGCGCCCGAGCCCCGACCCCGACCTCGACGCCGCCTGCCCCTCCCTCGCCGTAGGCACCCGAGGTGAGCACGCCTGCTCCTCCCCCTCCCCTACCTCTGCCTAGGGTTCTTCAAATTTTAATTGCATCAAATTAGTTAGGGTTCATCTAGGGGTGGAATCGAATCGGATGTTTTCTTGATTCGGAACGGATACAAATAATAGCGACATATTGCTTAAGTGTATTAGTCAATAGCTATGTGACATGAAATATTCAACTTGTGACATACAATAAGCCAATGATAAATAGATTTATGAATAAACACTATTGTAATGCATAATAATTTCTAAGATTAATCATAAAACGAGTAAAATTTGACCACTTATTTGACTTTTAAGTTGGATAACTGGAATATCCGATCGAATACGAATATCGGATATTTCGGATTATCTTCTACCACTTTTCACCCCTAGGATCATCCAATCTTATATCTTATATCTTATCTATCTATCTATCTATCTATCTATATCTATATCTATATCTATCTATATCTATATCTATCTATCTATCTATCTATCTATCTATCTATACCTCTATATACCTATACTAATCCTAGACTTCCTAAAAATTCGCACGTTAATCAGATTTTACGAGCCGTTAATCTAGTGGGACCAAGTTATTATGGTCTAGATTAATCCAATCATAAAATCCTCGGCCAGAAAAAGTTGTTTTTCAATTGTAAAAAGCAAAAGAAAAAATGAGTTTCTTAAGAAGTCCTCACGCTTTATCCCACTTCCTATGTGAAGACTTATCCATAGGTTGCAAAAGGAAAAAAACGTTTTATCCCACCTCCCACGTCAGAGGAAATTGCACAAACCACCACTTATTGGGGCTGGTGTTGCGCAAAACACCTACTATACGGGTTTGTTGCGGAAAACACCGCATATTGGTATAATACATTGTAGATAGGTCTAATCTAGTATTTGGATGCATTGACATAATTACTGACAAATGGGTCCCGCTCGTAAGTGCACATGTGACAATAAAACCGGCCACATCAGCCAACATATTAGACTGTCATTATCTCCAAAACCTGTGGTCCAGTTGAGCCAAAACTTTCCTAGATTAGTATTGAATATATGTAGTATTTACTGAAATTATTTCACATTTTTCTGAAAATGTCAAAAAAATTCACACTTTTCTAAAATTGTTAACTTTTGAACCCAAATTTAAATGAAGCAAGTTCGGCATGAGATCACCAACACAAAAACATGGTAGATATTGTTCCCATTAGATTTTAGCATCAAGTAGCTGGCATGAAAGTTGGATAAAGGATAATAATCAGATATGTTGCTGAAACAAAATTTATACCGACACAAGGGACAAGGCCTTAAACACATGTCAAAATCAAGCGCAGAACCTAAGTAATAACAACACAAACATCCCAAAAAATAGGATCCTAAACAAAAATATGTCGATCAACGGCAAAATTTATCCCCAAAAATGTAAGGGTTTCATGAGGGAGAAGAAGACCTAGGAAGGTAGGGGAGAAGACGAGCATAGCTCAGGTGAGAGGGGGGTGCTTACCCGATGATTGGGTAACGGCTCCATCACCACTGATGGGATGGTCGCCGCCGCCTGCTGTTCCTATGTGGAAACTCTGTGCTAGGTCGTTCCTCTCTGCTCCGAAAATATATTTTAGAGCACCTACACCTAGGCCCCTCTTATCTAGCCATCCATTCTTTGTATCAAGATCCGTGCAAGTACATTTCTCTTTTTTGTTTCTATCACATAGAACATGTCTTCAAGTTAAAACCTTTGCAGAACAGTAAAGTCTTCAAGTTAAAACCTTTGCAGAACAGTAAAGCTTTCTAGCTAAAATCTAGGATAGTTTTTTTAGATTTTTCCGCCCAACATAAATATAAAAAATAAGTTTTATTTGATTAATATATATATTTTTTAGTATTTATGTTGGACGAAAAATTCTGAAATTTTTATCTCACATTATAGTTAGTAAGTTTTGCTGCGCTGCAAAGTTTGAAGTTCAAAACATGTTCTATATGAGAGAAACGAAAGAGAGAAAAAAATGCATATACAAATTTAGTTGTCTCGCACAGATCTTAAAGCAATATTGGAGGACCAGGATAGCAAGGCATGGGTGCAAGTGCTCTAAAAATCTGCGTCCCTCTTTGCTCGAGCCACTATGTATGAGATGGTTGTGTCTTGTTTCATCGACATCGGCTTTCAGCCCATCTATTTTTGTGAGTCGGCTTCCAGCCCACTTATTAAACTGTTTTTTTAACTCTGGTCTTTTCACTTCTTGGTCTAATATACATTGGCTGATGTGGCCGGGTTTTATTGTCACGCGTGCACTTAGAAGTGGGACCCATTTGTCAGTAATTATGTCAATGCATCCAAATACTAGATTAGACCTATCTGCAACGTATTACATCAATATGTGGTATTTTCCGCAACAAACTCGTATAGTAGGTGTTTTGTGCAACACCAGCCCCAATAAGCGATGGTTTGTGCAATTCCCTCCCTACGTCAAAACCACCTCCTAGCGATTCTATAGGCTGCAAAAGGAAAAACCTACCATACTCCTACCAGGGCGCACAACTCTCCTAGGTCAAACACGTCGGCGGAGATGATGGAGACATATGGCAGGCGCACCCGTGGATTTCGAGGATCCTGACTGGCCGGCCATTGGGAAGGAACGAAGCGCACAAGATCGAGCACCGAGCAGGGCGCTGCTGCTGCCCCTGCCGCCATCCATCATCTGCCGCAGTGGGTCATCGTTAGAAGGCTAGGGCAAATCTCCCGCATATTCCTCTTTGCAAGATACAAAAGTAAGAACGTTTTACCAGCAACAAAATTATTTCCAGATTGTTAATCTGTTCTGGTGCCTCATATGTGTATTTGTTCCCTTCAACCGTACATCAGCTCTCCTCTCCCGTGATTTTGTTGATGAATCCTAAAGCTTCTGCGAAAATATCATCCTTAGCCTACCTATCCAATTTGCCAGGTAAAAAATAGAACACCATCTGTTTGGCGTGATTCCCTCAAACAGGAAAGGAAAAAGAAATAGATCTAAACAGCGTCGAGTTACAATGCTGCCGCTAGCAGCCGTACATACCTAGAATCGTAAGGAAGAGGAGCCACGTATTCCTCTCCGTAATCTGTCAGACTATATGGGGATTGTGCATCTCACCGACGGCAGCGACCTAAGTTTGCTTCTCCAGTTCCAAGATCACATCCGTCCAGGGCGGCATTACGGAGGGTCCCTTTACTCGGTTCTGATGATACACAGGCCATATACGTAAGCAATTAGATTCCCAATCAGATGTATAATGTTTTGCGCTTTTTAGTGTACAAGAGCAATTATTTCGTTTCAACCGATGTACTTTGACCATGGTTGGTCATGGTGACCACTGGCTGCCTCCATCTCTATGGGAAAAAAGCTTTACAAATTGGGAGGAGTTCACGCCATGAAAAAGAATACATCAGATGAAAATATATAGGAGGAATTTGTGGGAAAATAAGATGTAAGTTATTCCCCAGATATATGCTAGGTCTTCTTCCTTATAATTTGCTACTTCGCTACGTCCGGGAAATTTGTATGGGCTCTATGTGATGGATGATGCTTTGTATAACAATAACATGCCTTTTATAATTTGACTTTGCTGCATGTCTCCATTAGATTTAGTCTTTGTGTATTGACCATTGTCTATTGAAATAACAGTCATTTTCAATTAATAGTGTTTTAGATCTTCCAACAAAATGTACAATATTTTAGATAATAATTCTCAACATTGTAGGCATAAGAGTTTGAATCATTGCAGGGGCTCTAAATCTTGAAGGATCTATTATCTATCTATACCTCTACTAATTAGACACTTCCTACAAATTCCTATGTTAATTAGAAAATATTAACCGTTGATTTTGTGGGACCGAATTATTGCGGTGTAGATTAGCCCACATAATCATGAAGAAAAAGATTAATCATAGGGTCCACAATCTTTTTATGGTTGTAGAAATATAAACAAGTCTCGATTCAGCCTTTCACGGGGCCCTCCCATATGGGAGCCCAATAACAGACGTGGAGAATCAAAACGGTTCGGTTCACTAGCAATTTACCTACGTACGTTCCAAAAAACAAAATACTAGCTGGTTATGCATTTTTTCGAGAGTATACATATTTTCTAGAAAAAAGTTCTATTTACACGTAGCAGTTGATTTTGTGTCTCTGAATTATAAATGTTCAGATCTAATCTAAAATCATTGTGGGTGCTCCACCTAATTAATTCCACGTTATTACATAAAGAGAGGAAAAAATGTTTGCTTAGAGTCATACATAACCAGGACTCAAAAGTCTTGCATCTCACGTAAAAAAAAGACATGAGTCTTTCTTAAGTCGTATTTGTCTAGGAGTCGTACAAGCATATTCTCCTTTGGAGACGTGTTAATTCTCTGTCAACGATCCTCTCCACTCCTTACGCAGGCCAACCTACAAAATCTACCCAGTAACCCACTCAATACATGAGGATTCCGGCAAAGAGCAGAGGGTTCGACCATGGCGGCCGCAACTCCAGAAAGTAGTTCAATCTAAATAAAGTCCAACAAGTAGTACAACCGTCAATGGTGCTATGTTTACACATCAATCCGGTGGCCTAGGTTATTATCTTTGTTTCTCAATTAAAATCTCTATTGTTCTGGCAAGAAAATCTCACATGTTTTTCTAATATTATTTTCTCTATATTCTCCTTTCCGTATACACAGTATTACAAGACAAGACAATCAGTTATCTACTTAAGTAATTTGATTGATGGAGTCACGCAACGATGTCGCGTATAGACGGGAAGACTTAATAAGTGACCCATGCATCCGACAGTAGATACGTTCTGACACATAATTGGTCATTTGTGACGGACGCATGCATGAGCATTATATAGATGGCGATGAGCTAGGAATCTAGGATTTACTGCTGAGGGGTCTGCTGGAATGAGGATGTTTAAGCGGTACACATATTGTGTCTAATTTGGTTAAACTGTAATACACATACATACAGACTACTAATCAATGTCTTCTTAATATTTTTTCAGATTGTTACTTACATTGTGCGGTGACCAAGGACGGATGCATAGCATAGTGATGATTGATGCTTGATATGGTACCAAGTTATCTAGCACCTTACGGGCTGGTATCTTCGTTTTCCAATCTCTATCTATGTCTTTCCAATAAGACAATCTGATGTGCTTTGATATTATTTTCTCCTTTTCTCTTTCCAATATAAATAGTATTATAGGGCAACAAAGACAAGCAGCAATCCAACTTCTAAGTAATTTGATGGAGTCACCGCAGCAATGTCGTACACACGGGAAGACTCAAGACGTGTCACATGTATCTGACAGTAGGTACATTCAAATAGAAAACTCAGAGTTTACAATGGAAGCATGTGAGGCATTATATGGCGATGAACTAGACATCACCGGCCAGGGGCCTGCCGGGATGAGGTTGTCTAAGTCATAAATATGTTGTATCTTATTTGGCTATTAAATACCATTGTAAGTCTCCCACAAAAAAAATATACCACTGTAAGTCACAAACATACAGGCTACTAATCCAGGTCCCCTCAATTTCTTTCCAGATTTGTTACTTACACTTTGTCGCAAGCAAGGAAGAATACATAAAATCTGGATGATCGATGCTTGATGACGTTCTGTGTTTGTAAATAATGTTAGATACGGAAGATATTAGATACAGATAAAATCAAAATTAAAAGTTGTATAAAGCCAATGGTCAACACTTATTCAGGCTTTCGATTTTCATATGTACTCTGAACAGCTGAAAACTTGGGAGGATATAAATGTATGTCCAAAGAACAATTACTACAAAATGTAAAATATGCAGCGCTCATCACGTTTTTCAATAAGATGCAACATATTGTCACTTAGTCTGTACATAAACATGAAAGAACATTTGTCAGCTAAGACCATCATCGGTAGATTCTAAATTTCAATAATTCAGAAATGTGTTCCAAGTACATCTAATGTGAATTCACTCTGCAAGGTCTTGCCTTGATATTCAGCATAAGCTCTCTATAAATTTGGTGTTCTTTAAGTTCTGAATATAAAAGTTGTGTCCTCCATTTAGTTCCACCATATTTGTTGAAACGTTATTGAGTTTCTTAACTCTTCAGTTACGAATTGTTTTTGTACTCCGTCGATTTAAGAATATATATGAAGTGCCAAGCATATCAAGTATATATTTCTTCTTATTGCTCTTTATATGATATAAGATAGTTAAAGAGGTGATGATTTTCGCATGGGTTACTAAAACATATTTTTGGGGCATTTCATAGTTAATACAATTGAGTATTTTCTTAGACGGCTACTATTGGTAACAATGCAAAAATTATATTATTACAAGCATTATAGTCGAAACATATACAGATGAATTTACCAAAGGATGCAAGAAATTGGGTGATTCCGCATATCCTTTAAGACGAGGAAAACTAATATATGCTAAAGGTGACCAATGAAGTGAGTGGTTTTGTTATTTCCATTTGTGTATAATTTTACTCACAGAAAAGACCATAGAATCTTATAAGATGTGACGATATGTTATCCCGAAAACATGCTATCCTGATTACATCTTATAACTACTCTCTGAACTCCCGGGTTTCGAATCCGTCGTGTAGTTGTCATGCTGCATTGTAATTGTACATAACATAAAATTATATAATAATAAAATTTAATCTAAGGTAATAGTATTAGTAACTAGCCCGTGCAGATGCACGGGTTGGCGACTAGTATTTATATTTACTAATTTGAGGCACCTTTCAAGTCGTCTCATTAATCCACATCATTAATATTAATTACACCGTTGGATTGTAGAATTTACGGTCAAGATAAAAAGAAAACATACGTAACGCAGATGATCCTGATGTCCCTTAAAAGAGGCATGTGACACGTCCAACATTAATTAATAATAATGAAACAAAAGTAAAAAAACATCCATCTGTTTCCTAAAAAAAGGCAAGCCAATATCCATCGGTTTCCTCAAAAAGAAAAATAAAGGCAAGCCGCCATCTATAAAGAGTCCAATCCAAGGACAATGGGGAAAAAATCTACACGATCCTTCTGATTGGCCTCAAATACCGGCTCCATAGTAAAATATTCTGCCGATTACAATCCATTAGTTAGGCCGTCAGATTTTTAATTTGCAGCTAGGATGAACCAAGCGAAAGGTATGCCTGGACGTGAAAGATGTGACGATAAATTCGTACATGCAAAGGCAAATGAAGGGGACGGCTACAAACTGGACTATTTAGTCCATTTTTTTAGAGAGAGAATCCTAGTGGTGCACGTTTGGCTGGATAACATAAATTAAACAGAGTTAGATCTTAAAAACAAATAGAACTGGGTATCTATACATACGTGCATGCGTGGTGCCTCTAAAAGTTAGAGCTTCGTGTAGCTTGGGTATCTATACGTATGTGCATAGTGTCTCTATCTAATTTATTTCTTCCGACCTTGCAAAACAAACTAGCACAGAGTGTGTACAAACTCTTATACTATAAGTCACTGGGTACCGGCTACATGCGAATATCCATACAGGCTGTGCTGTGCCGGCAACATCCGACGACACCGTATACGAGGTGACGCGTCATGCAGTTGACTAAACTTGCCGGAAGGTTCGAGTGTTGTCCTCCAATATGCATGTATATATGGTGCTGATTTTGTCTTAAGTTTATTTATTTACAAGAAGAGTTATGAATGTTCAACTCTTACATCTATATACTACGTACATAGTATGGACTTCAAATGTATTACTCTACCTTGACGTCCAGAATCCATACTGTGTTTCGAAACTAATATTTCTATTATAAAGTGGTAGTTAATATTAAAGGTAGCACGTGTTTGGCGTAAATTTAGATTGACATATTTTCTCAGAAATTATAATAATATTCTTCATGGAACAAGGTAAAAAAAATTGTACATAGAGTCATAGATGAACTACTCTACTCCATGAAGTAGAATATATCGTTATATCTTTATTTTGGTCCAATAAACATTAAATAGAGAAAATATCTGTACACATTATTTTGCGAGTGAAGTAGTCTCGAAAGTGTGGTTCTAATATATATCAAGATCAAATGCTCCTATTTTAATTTTTTTTTCTTCATGAAATATCTAAAAAAATATTCCACATATACCTATTATAGAAAATAAACATAATTTATTTTAAAGGTAGGTTTATAAACAAACTTTTTTAAAATGCTCTCCTGTGTGTTCTTTTATCAGCAAACTATAAGTTCAAACTTTGCATTCTTTCCTGGCAAAATGACAACATATCCTGCTACAGGTTATGTCAATTACAGAGCTGATAGGTTATAACAGAATAAAACATTCATAGATTACCTATATTTCTTAGGATTTAGCTCCAACAGTTCAAATTTGCTATTTGTGACCGACCTATAATATTGTATCCTTCGTTCTCAGTACGATTATGTGCATTCTACAAATGAATATTTTAACAAAGTTGCACGTTCATATTATTGCAATGACTATACTCTGAGATCTCATGCAATGAAACGAGAATAATTTTTATATATCATTGTGACACATTTGGACATTTAATAAATGATGACAAAAATATAGTATGTCGTGTTTAAACATCTTATTATTTTCAAAAGATTTGTATGGAACAAAAAACTTCTATTTATGAAGTATTAAAAAGTGCTAGCCCGTGCAGAGGCACGGGTTGACGACTAGTTAGATGGTAATTAGGCGGTACTAATTAGTTAGTAAGAACTATGTACTAATTAGGTACTAGTTTAATTTTATTTATAGTAAGTTTATTGTTAGTAAGAACTAGTTGAACATGTCACATTGTTGTTATTTTTTAGTTAAAGCAATTATTCCCGCATCGATGTCGACGATGCCTATCCCACATCCTCGGCGTCGACTCGGCGGAGGACACCTACTTGGGCAGATGGGCCATGTCCGGGACTGGGCTCCATCGGGCCGGTACTGGGAGGCGCTACCTACCGGGGGGCGCAGCTTGGTGAGGAGCCAGCCCGTCGTTGACCCGAACCTTTTTTTGTGGCGGTCGCGTGGGCCAGTGACGGTGCAGAGGCTTGAGGACCCCGCGGAGGTAGTACGTCACCGTATCAGCAAGGAGGACACACACGTCCGTCGCTACTTGTTTGCGTTGGACCACAGGTTCTCCAATACCTGCCAGGTTCTCCAGGGCTCTCACTTGAGCTATGATCCTGTGATGGTTCCTTCTCTTTGGGTGTCCACCGCCCGCGCCGATACCCGTCGTGCGCTAGGGTTTTAGTTTTATTAGTGATGTTATATGTATGATACTATTCGGGATGTATTAGTGATAATATTCGACGATGTACAGACACATGAGATGATTTACTTTTGCTTATGTTGAATGCATGCTAATTCGAATACTTATTTATTTTATGATTTGGTTTTGCTTATTGAATGCTCATGTCAATATGAGTCCTATAAGATATTTTGAAATGTATATCTTGTGTTTTTCAAATAGGATATGTGCTTGCCCAAGTGGCCGGTCATGTTTGCAGGTTACACCTCCGAGTGACCTATGTTTTGCCGGAGTGTTAATTCATTTCCGTTCCGTCAAATTTCAAGCGCTCGACATGTCCTATTTTAGCAAAGGTCATGCCGGATTTTTCCGTGAATTTTGGCATGACTTGTGCCAGAATATGTAGGAAATATCGAGTGCCCCGGATTTGTGTGTTGAATATCCTGATAGTTGCCTTCGATCAATTCTTAATTAATATTTCAACTATGAACATAGGAAATGTCTGACGACGAAAAGGATTTCGGTATTTGCGAATACTGCGAAGACGAGCGCGGCCTGTGCGACAGAATCTTCCTAGATGATGATAGGCTTTCAGCATCAAGCTGGACGAGAACTTCAAAATGGATACAGTAAGTCACAATGACATGTCTTTTTTCGTAATTAAGCATGACATCTGCTTCATTTGCTTCGACTTATAATTTAATTTTTTTTACTATTCTACTAGTGTATCCCCTACCATGCAAGAGTTTTTGTCTTGGATAAAATATGTTTCAGTCCTATGAAAACTACTATGGAGGTAAAGTGAATTTACTTGAAGACCGAGCATGGTTATACTTTCCACGCAAAATTATACAACGCAGACACCTACATCTATTTTGAATGCAAAACTTGGCAAGCACTATGCAAGACTTATGCATTTGAGCCTGATATGGTTATCACCTTTGATATTCATCCGGAAGATAATATTGAAGGTAATATCGCTATATGGGTCGATGTGCAGACGCCTCTAGTTATACTATTATGTGAATTCTCAACCATATTTATGTCTTCGATATTATTTATTCAAAAATAGTTGACAACTAATTTCTATTGACAGCTTATTTCCGTTCAAGTAAACATGTCCAGCGCTTGGTAGACAGGACCTACTACTGTACTGGGGCTGAACTAAACTGCGAGGAGATAAGTCATTATATTTCATGGCTTGAGGGTCTTCATAGTGTCAAGACAAATTATTTTTCTGGACTTAAAAATCTTAGTACTCAAAACGTGCGACCAATAGTGTTCGTACTGAACTACGGTCACATCTATTTAGGAAAGATGGTAAGATTTTTACTATTTGCCCTCAGTGCATCTTTTGCATACATTATTTTTTAAGCTAAACTTCATTGCTAAGTATGTTACTATACGATGTTCTTCAACAGGGACCCCCGATGAATGTTGTGCCTCATTGGATCGAGACTAAAGGTCACATGAAAATTTTTAGCTTACGGCCAAGATATCCTACAATGCACTTTAGTGCATTCATGATTTCTAATAGCGAGGAATGCTTAATAGTGAAAGACTGGAGCAAAATTATGAACGATCGCAGAGAAGTACTAGGGGGCAACAATCAGAAGCGCGGCCCACGATTAGGAGATAGGTTCATCTGCATGCTCCAACTTGATGAAACAGGAGTGCTACACATGTTTTATGCTATTTTACCTGAGAGAGAGCGGCAGGAGTGATTAGCTAGATATAAATGAGTTTTGATGATCAAATAGCTAGTGTTGATGATAATGACTATGATGATTATTATTAGCTAGTGTTGGTGGTGATTAGATATAGCTACCGCAACTAGTGTTGGTGGTGATTAGCTAGCTAGAATGAGTTTGAAGATGATGATGTGTGCTACACTATGACTATGATGATTAAATAGCTATTGTTGGTGGTAATGATTATGATGATGATTAAATAGCTTGTGTTGGCGGATTAGATTCAAGTGGAGGCAACATGTGGTGCACATCGAAAGTACTACTAGTCCAAACTAGATCAAGTTTGAATTAGTAGTATACTTTTGACATGCATCACATGTTCCCTCCACTTGAATCTATTCCACCTTCATTTAACACACTGTTATGGACATATTGATATAACAACCTCATAATTGGTATTATACCAAAGTTTGTATAATGGCGTATAAATACACTAAAAAAATAAAAATAATAATACTAGTAGCGATGGATAGGAAACACGCTACTACTAGTTAGATTAGCAGTAGCGCTGGAGTAAACACACGCTGCGGCTATATGTCTTAGCAGTAGCATGTGTCACACGCGCTACTGCTAAGTAATAGTTGTAGCGCCTTACTAGTAGCGCGGTTCCCCGCGCTACTAATAGGCATTAAACTCACGCTACTACTTGGCTTTTCCCTAGTAGTGTGAATAGCATATATTATGTCTAATACGAACATGTAATATGATCTTGTCAAATATTAGTGTGCAATGTGATCAATATATTGTCTAATATTAACATGAATTGCACATACTCCCTCTGAGCATGTGCATATGGCCTTTAAGGAGCTGCATCACGACCAAGACACACCGTGATAGCCCAACATTATGTTTGAAGTTGTGGAAACGAACCTACCGTATGCCCTCAAAAAACACGAGTGAAACAAACATTTATTAAATTGTGCATGTACAAGGATGGGAGAATTGATGAGATGTGAATGCATGGAAAAGAGAGCCAATAAGTCAAAAACGACTGCATGAAAGAGCCAAATGGGATGATGCGTAAATTACGGAGGATATTAATTACAATTGCCACTACTACTATTAGTTTTGAAATTCCTGAATTACACACTTGGATGAATGAAGTGCACAAGATTACTAGTGAAACTAAGGTTCACAGTAATCTAGGTTCTAAAATCATTTCGTATTTTTGGTTCTAAAACATCATATGCTCACGCACGACTGCTCGAGAAGATGCCCTTATTTTTTTTCTAAGAAGTGTTGTTCTCTACTTTTTAATAAAGAATGTTTTTATTAACTTAAAATATAGCATCAAGTGTATACAAAATATAATGAGCGACACCCGGAAGAAGACACACGCAAGAAGACGCACTCTGACCAGCTGTGACTATCTCCACTACTACTACTCAACACCAGCTGCAGCATCCCACCGGACATGAAGCAGTTCAAGTAATCAACCAAAGAAGAAGTGTATGGATGAACCCGGATGTATATGAACCCATTTTAAAAACACATTTTGAAATGTCAAAAAATTCTGAAAAAGGTGCGCGTGGACGTCATCTTCATATTCTATGTGTGTGCAGAAAGTTTCACAGAAAAATAACATTTTTGTAGCCTGTGTAAAGAAGACAAAATTTTGTGCCATGAAACGCCATTTAGAGACAGTAAAAATTGTCTTTTTTACGAGACAAAACAAAAATAGTTTTTTACACAAAACTTTGTGGCGTGGACATACCTTTGCCAACATGTATGCATATAATTTTAGAATTTTTAGACATTACAAAACGTGTAAAAATACATTTTTGAAAAATGGGTGCAGATACTCCCGTGTGCAGATCGTCCACTCTCATCACTTGCCCCGCTATAAATAGGATTACAGCCGGCTTTATAGTCTTAGCAGCAAACGCACCGCCCATGCTTCCGCCAAGACGCAGCCCACTCCACCCTGCTGCATGCACGAGCGCTATCCACATGCCCACGACGTGCTCAACGCGCACGCCGTGTCCGGCTGGCAACAGATCAACATCTATATCTATATCTACTAATAAAACGAAGTGCGTTTCTTCAATTATTTCATTCGTTCACCATTAAAAAGATTTTTTTCTTATCCAAGGTGGTACTAAAAGATTTTTTTATCCTGTCCGAGGTGGTACTAAATTTTTATGCATCTATCCGCTACAAAAGAAAAAGGTACGTCCAGAATTCTACAATTGGGCCGCGCTCGCTCCTGCCCAACAAAACCAGCCCAGTAATTATTCTGCCCATGCAGTTGGAATGAACTTATTTGTTGCACAGAGCGACAAATAGTTAAAAGCTACGCACAAGTCGCCCATGACTGGGCCGGCCCGTTTTTATTCTTTCTTATTTTTTGTTTATATTTTTCTGTCTCTGCTCCCTTCTCTTTCCTGCTTCTTTTGTGATCAAATATTCAAAAAATGTTCCTAATTAAGAAAAATTTGTTTCTGTTTTGAAAAATATTCGAACATTTAAATAAATATCATTTCATAATTTGTCTAACATTTTAAAAATGTTCCTTTTGTTTTTAAGAAAATTGTTCTTTTCCAAATTGTTTGTGACTTTTTTATGAAAATTAAATTTTATAAAATGTTCCACATTCAAACAATATTCTTATTTTAGCGAAATATTAATGTTTGCATCAAAGAATTTATTTTAAAAAATTGTTCTAAATGTTCCTTTTTCAATATATTTATAAAATGTTTTTGTTTTCATAAAAGGTTTATGTTTTCAAAATATTGTTTGTGAATTTCAAAAATTATTCCTGTTTCTAATTTTGTTCATGTTTTTCCCAAAAATATACACAATTTTCAAAAAAGAATGTGAGCGGGACCTCAATAATCAAAAAATAATGTTTGTATATTTGAAAAAAGATTGGGACCTCAATTTTTTTATTTCCAAGAATATTGAGCGCGTCATATTTCTTTAAATGTTCAAAATTGATTAGCAGCGCGCATTTGTCCTAAGCTGTTTAGCTATAAATTAAAGAAAATTTTGGCATGTGTAAATAAAGGAGAATATGTTGTGGGGCTATAATTAGAAAAAAAATGTGAGCATGTGAGCGCAGCCCACTTATTATTGCTCACGTAGTTGGGAAGACCTTATTTGTCGCACGGAGCCATAAATAGATGAAGCATCCCACAGGGTGCCAAAGACTGGCCGGGCCGTTTCGCTTTTTCGTTGTTCTATGTTTTATGTTTATTTTTATTTTTCTGTGAAGTAAAAATTTACAAAACTGTTCTGAATTTTATTTTTGTTCCTGTTTTAAAAAATGATTGAAACTTTTTTTAAAATCCCGTATCAAAATTTTCTCAACATTCAAATAATATTCTCATTTTTCTAAAAATGTTTGTGCTTTTTCAAAAATTCTTCCAGATTTCTTAACAAAAGTTACGTTATAAAATGTTTGATATATTAAAACATTCTTGGTTTAGTGAAATGTTCACAGATCCAAAAAACCTTTTTTGTCAAAAACATTTCCTAATTGCTTTTGAATGCTCGCTTAAAAAATCCGAAAATATTGTGTTTTTGTAAAATTTACATGTATCTCAAAATATTGTTTGTGAATTTCAAAAATATTCATGTTTCTAATTTTGTTCGTGTTTTTCCCCAAAAAATTGGAATTTTAAAAAATATTCGCATTTTTTTAAAGTTGTTTGGGATTTAAAAAATTGTTCAGGTTTCCAAAAATAGTCAGTAATTCATATTTTTTGAACGTTCAAAAAATCAAAAAAATCTGATATGACATTGTTTAGCGGTGCGCATCCATTCTATGCTGTTAACTATAAATGAAAGAAATTGTGGGCATGTGCCAATAAAAAAGAATATTTTGTTTGGCTTTAATTGTAATAAAATTATGGACACTTGAGCACTAAAATAATCAAAGAGAATAAACCCCTAAAAATAAGGGACATTCATGCCTGATTATGCTAATGAAATTGGATTTATTCGTTGCAATTAACAATCCACCCGGTCACACCGTCGTAGGATAGAGTGGTCGAAACAACCGTATCCCGAAGGTCGCCATGCAGCCAACAAATGAGGACACAGGCACAACCCCAAGATGGAAGCGGACCCAGATGAATAAAGGCATGAGTTGGTGCTCACCACCACGCCGACCAACCCCACTACTATCAAGATTTCACGTGTCAACCATCTCCAGCAAAAAGACCATAACTTCTTCCTCTCTCGCCTAGCATAGTGGAGACCTTTTTTTGAATGACACATCAATTATCTTTCCCGTTGCTTCTCGCAAGAAAAATATCTCTCCCGGTGCAACGCACGGGCATATGTGCTAGTCCTAGCCTATCTACCGTGGCCACCACGCCACACACATACATGCGCACACACGCACACCACACATGCACACTCGCGATACTTCCGTTGCGTCCCGCGCGTACCCAACGCGCCCGACGAATCTGACCGCATCAGTGCGTCCCGCACGTCCCGCGTGCACCCGACGCACCCGATCTCACCACATGCCGTGGCTTATTCCAACACACACCCGCTAAGCCATGACCTAGAGGAGTCTGTCGTCGTCGACGTTGGCATCGACCAGGAGAGCCTGCTCCACCGCCGGTCCTTTCCGCAGCTGCAGGCACCCGCGCCGAAAGTGCCCGTGCTCCCTGCGTTTGTAGCAGCGTGCACGGCGCTTCCCTTCGTTGCCCGACGATGTGCTCACCGCGCCGTCGTTGTTGTGGTAGCCGAAGTCGTGTCCGCCTTGCCGACGCTCCAGAGCCGCCCACTGTGCCGCCGTCATCATGAGCTGACCATCCGCGCGCTCGCCGCCGACCCGTGCGTGCCTCCGCGTCCTCTCCTCGAACGCCTTGAGCCGCCTGAGCGCCTCCTCGAATGCCATCTCCTCCACGTTGCAGAATTGCTTGATTCCGGCAACCACGGCGTACATGAAGGAAATATGCCCTAGAGGCAATAATAAAGTTATTATTTATTTCCTTATATCATGATAAATGTTTATTATTCATGCTAGAATTGTATTAACCAGATACATAATACATGTGTAAATACATAGACAAACAGAGTGTCACTAGTATGCCTCTACTTGACTAGCTCGTTGATCAAAGATGGTTATGTTTTCTAACCATAGACATGAGTTGTCATTTGATTAACGGGATCACATCATTAGGAGAATGATGTGATTGACTTGACCCATTCCGTTAGCATAGCACTTGATCGTTTAGTTTGTTGATATTGCTTTCTTCATGACTTATACATGTTCCTATGACTATGAGATTATGCAACTCCTGTTTACCGGAGGAACACTTTGTGTGCCACCAAACGTCACAACGTAATTGGGTGATTATAAAGGTGCTCTGTAGGTGTCTCCGAAGGTACTTGTTGGGTTAGCGTATTTCGAGATTAGGATTTGTCACTTCGATTGTCGGAGAGGTATCTCTGGGCCCTCTCGGTAATACACATCACTCAAGCCTTGCAAGCATTGCAACTAATAAGTTAGTTGCGGGATGATGTATTACGGAACAAGTAAAGAGACTTGCCGGTAACGATATTGAACTAGGTATTGAGATACCGACGATCGGATCTCGGTCAAGTAACATACCGATGACAAAGGGAACAACAGATGTTGTTATGCGGTCTGACTGATAAAGATCTTCGTAGAATATGTAGGAGCCAATATGGGCATCCAGGTCTCGCTATTGGTTATTGACCAGAGAGGTGTCTCGGTCATGTCTACATAGTTCTCGAACCCGTAGGGTCCGCACGCTTAACGTTCGTTGACGATATAGTACTATATGAGTTATGTATGGTGATGACTGAATGTTGTTCGGAGTCCGAGATGAGATCACGGACATGACGAGGAACTCCGGAATGGTCCGGAGATAAAGTTTGATATATGGGATAGTAGTGTTTGATCTCCGGAAGGGTTCTGGAATTCACCGGAAGGGGTTCCGGATGTTTCCCGAAATGTTTGGGCATGAGGACACTTTATCTGGGCCAAAGGGGAAAGCCCACGAGGCTTTTGGAAAGTGCAAAAGGAAGTTTTGCGGAGACCAGAGGCTAGACGGCAAGAACCCTGGCGTCTATGGGTAGACGCCGGGAACCCTGGCGTCTAGCCCTGGAGTCCGAGAAGGACTCTTGCCTTTCAGGTGAAACCGACTTTGAGGAGGCTTTTACTCCAAGTTTTGACCCCAGGGCTCAACATATAAATAGAGGGGTAGGGCTAGCACCAAAGACAGATCAAGAAACACCAAGCCGTGTGCCGGCAACCCCGTCCCCTCTAGTTTATCCTCCATCATAGTTTTCGTAGTGCTTAGGCGAAGCCCTGCGGAGATTGTTCTTCATCAACACCGTCACCACGCCGTCGTGCTGCCGGAACTCATCTACTACTTCGCCCCTCTTGCTGGATCGAGAAGGCGAGGTCGTCATCGAGCTGAACGTGTGCTAGAACTCGGAGGTGCCGTAGTTTCGGTGCTTGATCGATCGGGCCGTGAAGACGTATGACTACGTCAACCGCGTTGTGCTAACGCTTCCGCTTTCGGTCTACGAGGGTACGTAGACAACACTCTCCTCTCTCGTTGCTATGCATCACCATGATCTTGCGTGTGCGTAGGAAATTTTTTGAAATTACTACGTTCCCCAACAGTGGCATCCGAGCCTAGGTTTTATGCGTTGATGTTATGCACGAGTAGAACACAAGTGAGTTGTGGGCGATATAAGTCATACTGCTTACCAGCATGTCATACTTTGGTTCAGCGGTATTGTTGGATGAAGCGGCCCAGACCGACATTACGCGTACGCTTACGCGAGACTGGTTCTACCGACGTGCTTTGCACACAGGTGGCTGGTGGGTGTCAGTTTCTCCAACTTTAGTTGAACCGAGTGTGGCTACGCCCGGTCCTTGCGAAGGTTAAAACAGCACCAACTTGACAAACTATCGTTGTGGTTTTGATGCGTAGGTAAGAACGGTTCTTGCTCAGCCCGTAGCAGCCACGTAAAACTTGCAACAACAAAGTAGAGGACGTCTAACTTGTTTTTGCAGGGCATGTTGTGATGTGATATGGTCAAGACGTGATGAGATATAAGTTGTTGTATGAGATGATCATGTTTTGTTGAAGTTATCGGCAACTGGCAAAAGCCTTATGGTTATCTCTCTATTGCGTAAGATGCAAGCGCCAAATAATTTCTTTACTTTATCGCTATACGATAGCAATAGTTGCAAGAGAAATTGTTGGCGAGACAACCATGTGATGACACATTGATATAGATCAAGATGATGGAGATCATGGTGTCATGCCGATGACGATGGAGATCATGACGATACTTTGGAGATGGAGATCAAAGACACAAGACGATGATGGCCATATCATGTCACATATTTTGATTGCATATGATGTTTATCTTTTATACATCTTATTTTGCTTAGTTCAACGATATCTTTATAAGGTGATCTCTCACTAATTATCAAGGTATAAGTGTTCTCCCTGAGTATGCACCATTGCGAAAGTTCTTCGTGCTGAGACACCACGTGATGATCGGGTGTGATAGGCTCTACGTTCAAATACAACGGGTGCAAAATAGTTGCACACGCGGAATACTCAGGTTTAACTTGACGAGCCTAGCATATAACAGATATGGCCTCGGAACACGGAGACCGAAAGGTCGAGCGTGAATCATATAGTAGATATGATCAACATATTGATGTTCACCATTGATACTACTCCATCTCACGTGATGATCGGACATGGTTTAGTTGATTTGGATCACGTGATCACTTAGAGGATTAGAGGGATATCTTTCTAAGTGGGAGTTCTTAAGTAATATGATTAATTGAACTTTAATTTATCATGAACATAGTCCTGGTAGTATTAGCATATCTATGTTGTAGATCAGTAGCTCGCGTTTAGCTCCCCTGTTTTATTTTTTGATATGTTCCTAGAGAAAACTATGTTGAAAGATGTTAGTAGCAATGATGCAGATTGGATTCGTGATCTGAGGTTTATCCTCATTGCTGCACAAAAGAAATATGTCTTTGATGCACCGCCAGGTGACAAACCTATTGCAGGAGTAGATGCAGATGTTATGAACATTTGGCTAGCTCAATATGATGACTACTTGATAGTTTAGTGCACCATGCTTAAACGGCTTAGAATCGGGACTTCAAAGACGTTTTGAACGTCATGGACCATATGAGATGTTCCAGGAGTTGAAGTTAATATTTCAAGCAAATACCCAAGTTGAGAGATATGAAGTCTCCAACAAGTTCTATAGCTAAAAGATGGAGGAGAATAGCTCAAGCAGTGAGCATGTGCTCAGATTGTCTGGGTACTATAATCGCTTGAATCAAGTGGGAGTTAATCTTCTAGATAAAATAGTGATTGACAGAATTCTCTAGTCACCATCACCAAGTTAGTAGAACTTCGTGATGAACTATGATATGCAAGGGATAACGGAAACGATTCCCAAGCTCTTCGTAATGCTGAAATCAACGAAGGTAGAAATCAAGAAAAATATCAAGTGTTGATGGTAGACAAGACCACTAGTTTCAAGAAAAGGGCAAAGGGAAGAAGGGAAACTTCAAGAAGAACGGCAAGCAAGTTGCTTCTCAAGTGAAGAAGCCCAAGTCTGGTCCTAAGCCGGAGACTAAGTGCTTCTACTGCAAAGGGACTGGTTAGTGGAAGCGGAACTGCCGCAAGTATTTGGCAGATAAGAATGATGGCAAAGTGAACAAAGGTATATTTGATATACAAATTATTGATGTGTATTTTACTAGTGTTCGTAGCAACCCCTTGGTATTTGATACTGGTTCAGTTGCTAAGAGTAGTAACTCGAAACGGGAGTTGCAGAATGAACATAGACTAGTTAAGGGTGAAGTGACGATGTGTGTTGGAAGTGGTTCCAAGATTGATATGATCATCATGGCACACTCCCTATACTTTTGGGATTAGTGTTGAACCTAAATAAGTGTTATTTGGTGTTTGTGTTGAGCATGAATATGATTTGATCATGTTTATTGCAATGGGGTTATTCATTTAAGTAAGAGCATAAATTGTTGTTTTGTTTACATGAATAAAACCTTATATGGTTACACACCCAATGAAAATGGTTCGTTGGATCTCGATCGTAGTGATACACATATTCATAATATTGAAACCAAAAGATGCAAAGTTAATAATGATAGTGCAACTTATTTGTGGCACTGCCGTTTTAGGTCATATTGGTGTAAAGCGCATGAAGAAATTCCATGTTGATGGACTTTTGGAATCACTTGATGCTTGCGAACCATGCCTCATGGGCAAGATGACTAAGACTCCGTTCTCCGCAACAATGGAGCGAGCAACTGACTTATTGGAAATAATACATACTGATGTATGCGGTCCGATGAGTGTTAAGGTTCATGACAAGTATCGTTATTTTCTGACCTTCACAGATGATTTGAGCAGATATGGGTATATCTACTTAATGAAACACAAGTCTGAAATAGTTGAAAAGTTCAAAGAATTTCAGAGTGAAGTGGAGAATCATTGTAACAAAAATAAAAGTTTCTACGATATGATCGCAGAAGTAAAATATTTGAGTTACGAGTGTGGCCTTCAGTTAAAAACAATGTGAAATAGTTTCACTACTCACGCCACCTGGAACACCACAGCATAATGGTGTGTCCGAATGTCATAACTGTACTTTATTAGATATGGTGCGATCTATGATGTCTCTTACCGATCTACCACTATCGTTTTGGGGTTATGCATTAGAGACAGTTGCATTCACGTTAAATAGGGCGCCATCTAAATCCGTTGAGATGACACCGTATGAACTATGGTTTGGCAAGAAACCTAAGCTGTCGTTTCTTAAAGTTTGAGGTTGCAATGCTTATGTGAAAAAATTTCAACCTGATAAGCTCTAACCCAAATCGGAGAAGTGCGTCTTCATAGGATACCCAAAAGAAAATGTTGGATACACCTTCTATCACATATCCGAAGGCAATATATTCGTTGCTTTGAATGGATCCTTTCTAGAAAAAGAGTTTCTCTCGAAAGAAGTGAGTGGGAGGAAAGTAGAACTTGATGAGGTAACTGTACCTGTTCCCTTATTGGAAAGTAGTTCATCACAGAAATCTGTTCCTGTGACTACTACACCGATTAGTGAGGAAGCTAATGATGATGATCATGTAACTTTAGATCAAGTTACTACCGAACCTCGTAGGTAAACCAGAGTGAGATCCGCACTAGAGTGGTATGGTAATTCTGTTCTGGAGGTCATGTTACTTGACCATGACGAGCCTACGAACTATGAGGAAGCGATGATGAGCCCAGATTCCGCGAAATGGCTTGAGGCCATGAAATCTGAGATGAGATCCATGTATGAGAACAAAATATGGACTTTGATTGACTTGCCCAATGATCGTCGAGCCATTGAGATTAAATGGATCTTCAAGAGGAAGACGGGCGCTGATAGTAGTGTTACTATCTACAAAGCTAGAATTGTCGCAAAAAGGTTTTCGACAAGTTCAAGGTGTTGACTACGATGAGAGTTTCTCACTCATATCTATGCTTAAGTCTGTCCGAATCATGTTAGCAATTGCCGCATTTTATGAAATCTGGCAAATGGATAAACAAAACTGCATTCCTTAATGGATTTATTAAAGAAGAGTTGTATATGATGCAACCAGAAGGTTTTGTCAATCCTAAAGGTACTAACAAAATATGCAAGCTCCAGCGATCCATCTATGGACTGGTGCAAGCATCTCGGAGTTGGAATATACGCTTTGATAAGTTGATCAAAGCATATAGTTTTATACAGACTTGCGGTGAAGCTTGTATTTACAAGAAAGTGAGTGGGAGCACTACATCATTTCTGATAAGTATATGTGAAAGATATATTGTTGATCGGAGATAATGTAGAATTATTCTGCAAAGCATAAAGGAATGTTTGAAAGGAGTTTTTCAAAGAAAGACCTCGGTGAAGCTGCTTACATATTGAGCATCAAGATCTATAGAGATAGATCAAGACACTTGATAAGTTTTTCAATCAGTACATACCTTGACAAGATTTTGAAGTAGTTCAAAATGGAACAGTCAAAGAAGGAGTTCTTGCCTGTGTTACAAAGGTGTGAAGTTGAGTAAGACTCAAAACCCGACCACGACAGAAGATAGAGAGAGAATGAAAGTCATTCCCTATGCCTCAGCCATAGGTTCTATAAAGTATGCCATGCTGTGTACCAGACCTATTGTATACCCTGCCCTGAGTTTGGCAAGGGAGTACAATAGTGATCTAGGAGTAGATCACTGGACATTGGTCAAAATTATCCTTAGTGGAATAAGGATATGTTTCTTGATTATGGAGGTGACAAAAGGTTCGTCGTAAAGGGTTACGTCGATGCAAGTTTTGACACTGATCCAGATGACTCTAAGTCTTAATCTGGATACATATTGAAAGTGGGAGAAATTAGCTTGAGTAGCTCCATGCAGAGCATTGTTGACATAGAAATTTGCAAAATACTTACGGATCTGAATGTGGCAGACCCGTTAACTAAACTTCTCTCACAAGCAAAAAATGATCACACCTCAGTACTCTTTGGGTGTTAATCACATAGAGAGGTGAACTAGATTATTGACTCTAGTAAACCCTTTGGGTGTTGGTCACATGTCGATGTGAACTATGGGTGTTAATCACATGGTGATGTGAACCATTGATGTTAAATCACATGGCAATGTGAACTAGATTATTGACTCTAGTGCAAGTGGGAGACTGGAGGAAATATGCCCTAGAGGCAATAATAAAGTTATTATTTATTTCCTTATATCATGATAAATGTTTATTATTCATGCTAGAATTGTATTAACCAGATACATAATACATGTGTGAATACATAGACAAACAGAGTGTCACTAGTATGCCTCTACTTGACTAGCTCGTTGATCAAAGATGGTTATGTTTCCTAACCATAGACATGAGTTGTCATTTGATTAACGGGATCACATCATTAGGAGAATGATGTGATTGACTTGACCCATTCCGTTAGCATAGCACTTGATCGTTTAGTTTGTTGCTATTGCTTTCTTCATGACTTATACATGTTCCTATGACTATGAGATTATGCAACTCCCGTTTACCGAAGGAACACTTTGTGTGCCACCAAACGTCACAACGTAACTGGGTGATTATAAAGGTGCTCTACAGGTGTCTCTGAAGGTACTTGTTGGGTTGGCGTATTTCGATATTAGGATTTGTCACTCTGATTGTCGGAGAGGTATCTCTGGGCCCTCTCGGTAATACACATCACTCAAGCCTTGCAAGCATTGCAACTAATAAGTTAGTTGCGGGATGATGTATTACGGAACGAGTAAAGAGACTTGCCGGTAACGAGATTGAACTAGGTATTGATATACCGATGATCGAATCTCGGTCAAGTAACATACCGATGACAAAGGGAACAATGTATGTTGTAATGAGGTCTGACCGATAAAGATCTTCATAGAATATGTAGGAGCCAATATGGCATCCAGGTCCCACTATTGGTTATTGACCAGAGAGGTGTCTCGGTCATGTCTACATAGTTCTCGAACCCATAGGGTTCGCACGCTTAACGTTCGTTGACGATATAGTACTATATGAGTTATGTATGTTGATGACCGAATGTTGTTCGGAGTCCGAGATGAGATCATGGACATGACGAGGAACTCCGGAATGGTCCGGAGATAAAGTTTGATATATGGGATAGTAGTGTTTGATCTCCGAAAGGGTTCCGGAATTCACCGGAAGGGGTTTCGGATGTTTCCCCAAATTTTTGGGCACGAGAACACTTTATCTGGGCCAAAGGGGAAAGCCCACGAGGCTTTTGGAAAGTGCAAAAGGAAGTTTTGCGGAGACCAGAGGCTAGACGCCAGGAACCCTGGCGTCTAGGGGGTAGACGCCGGGAACCCTGGCGTCTAGCCCTGGAGTCCGAGAAGGACTCTTGCCTTTCGGGTGAAACCGACTTTGAGGAGGCTTTTACTCCAAGTTTCAACCCCAGGGCTCAACATATAAATAGAGGGGTAGGGCTAGCACCAAAGATAGATCAAGAAACACCAAGCCGTGTGCCAGCAACCCCGTCCCCTCTAGTTTATCCTCCGTCATAGTTTTTGTAGTGCTTAGGCGAAGCCCTGCGGAGATTGTTCTTCATCAACACCGTCACCACGCCGTCGTGCTGCCGGAACTCATCTACTACTTTGCCCCTCTTGCTAGATCGAGAAGGCGAGGTCGTCATCAAGCTGAACGTGTGCTAGAACTCGGAGGTGTCGTAGTTTTGGTGCTTGATCGGTCGGGCCATGAAGACATACGACTACATCAACCGTGTTGTGCTAACGCTTCCTGAGGGAGTCCTGGATTAGGGGGTGTTCGGATAGCCGGACTATACCCTCAGCCGCACTCCTGGACTATGAAGATGCAAGATTGAAGACTCTGTCCCATGTCCGGAAGGGACTTTCCTTGGCGTGGAAGGCAAGCTTGGCGATACGGATATGCAGATCTCCTACCATTGTAACCGACTCTATGTAACCCTAACCCTACCCGGTGTCTATATAACCCGGGGGGTTTTAGTCCGTAGGACAACGTACACATCAACAATCATACCATAGGCTAGCTTCTAGGGTTTAGCCTCCTCGATCTCCTGGTAGATCTACTCTTGTACTACCCATATCATCAATATTAATCAAGCAGGACGTAGGGTTTTACCTCCATCGAGAGGGCCCAAACCTGGGTAAAACTTCATGTCCCTTGTCTCCTGTTACCATTCGGCCTAGACGCACAGATCGGGACCCCCTACCTGAGATCCGCCGGTTTTAACACCGACATTGGTGCTTTCATTGAGAGTTCCTCTGTGTCGTCGCTGTCAGGCTCGATGGCTCCTACGATCATCGATAGCGATGCAGTCTAGGGTGAGACCTTCCTCCCCGGACAGATCTTCGTCTTCGGCGGCTTTGCACTGCGGGCCAATTCGCTTGGCCATCTGGAGTAGATCGAAAGCTACGCCCCTGGCCGTCAGGTCAGATTTGGAAGTTTAAACTACACGGCTGACATCCGCGGGGACTTGATCTTCGACGGATTCGAGCCACTGCCGAGCGCGCCGTACTGTCACGACGAGCATGATCTAGCTCTGCCGCGAAGAGTGCCCTGGAGGCCGCACCCGCATCGGCTCCGACCCTTAATTTGGAGCCAACTGCGCCGATCGAGGATGGGCGGTTGGACGCCACCCCGGGGGCTGCGACCCCAACGGCGATTGAGCCGAACACCAGCCCCGTACTCTGCGAGACTCGTGACTCCAATGAGCCAGACTCCTCTCCGGACTCCGAACCCTCCACGCCCCTGCCAATCGAATCCGATTGGGCGCCGATTATGGAGTTCACTGCCGCGGACATCTTTCAGCACTCGCCTTTCGGCGATATCCTGAAGTCACTGAAGTCTCTCTCTTTATCAGGAGAGCCCTGGCCGGACTATGGTCAGCGAGATTGGGATGCAGACGATGAAGAAATTCAAAGCCCACCCACCACCCACTTTGTAGCCATTGTCGACGATTTAACCGACATGCTCGACTTCGACTCCGGAGACATCGACGGTATGGACGCCGATGAAGGAGACGATGAAGAACCAGCGCCTATTGGGCCCTGGAACGCCACCTCGTCATATGACGTATACATGGTGGACGCACCAAAAGATGACAACGAGGAGCGGAAGGATGCATCGAAGGCTTGTTCCCTCGATAAGCAGTCAAAGTGGTGACGCAAGCACCGCCCCAAATCCCGCCTCGACAGAAATAGCGATCACACAGACCCAGCACTAGAGCAGGGCGAACCGCTGCCGGACAACGGCAATCCGGATAATCAAACCGAACAAACAAATCCTATCGAGGATAATGGTCCAGACGACATAACACCGAACAGACACCCGGAGCAACAGACTGCCCGTAAAAGTCTTGTTGCCACCGCAAGGAGCCTGAAAAAGCAGAAGCAAAGGCTCAAGGCCGCGCAAGACACACTCCAATTCAGATGGAGTAAAATACTCAGCACTGCAGCAAGGTACGGCGACAATCGCCCCTCCAAGAGCTACCCAAAGCGGAAGTTGCTACCCGAATTCGATGAAGAGGCCTCAAAACCCCCACAACCAAATATCGAAGCAGCCACCTGGTAGGATAGATGACCCCTCTACCAATACAGAGCAGCATACAACGCCGCTCACCATACAACACGCAACCAATGCGAGGGCTCGCACCCAAAGGATGGTGTAACAAGATCCATCTATGGACCACGCAAGCGCGTCCCAGCATACAATGCAACACAACAAACATCCGAACAACACAGTACAACCAGCTACAGGGGTGCCGCACACCCCCTATGTTTCACCGATGAGGTGCTGGACCACGAATTTCCAGAAGGATTCAAGCCCGTAAACATAGAGGCATACGACGGAACAACAGACCCTGGGGTCTGGATTGAGGACTACATCCTTCATATCCATATGGCTCGAGGAGATGATCTCCACGCCATCAAGTACCTACCCCTCAAGCTCAAAGGGCCAGCTCGTCACTGGCTCAAAGGCCTCCCCAAAAGCTCCATCGGAAGTTGGGAAGAGCTCGAAGACGCCTTTCGGGCAAATTTTCAAGGGACTTATGTCCAACCTCCGGATGCGGATGATTTGAGTCATATAACTCAACAGCCCGGAGAGTCAGCCCGAAAGCTTTGGAACAGGTTTCTTACTAAAAAGAACCAGATTGTCGACTGTCCGGACGCCGAAGCCTTAGCTGCTTTCAAGCATAGCGTCCGTGAAGAATGGCTCGCCAGACACCTCGGCCAAAATAAGCCGAGAACGATGGCTGCATTAACAAACCTCATGACCCACTTTTGCGCGGGGGAGGACAGCTGGCTAGCCAGATGCAGCACCAGCGACTCCAGTACATCTGAAGTTAGAGATGGAAACGGGAAATCACGGTGCAACAGCAATAACAAACGCCAGAATAAAGAAGACAACACGAAGGGCACGACATAAAATGCCGGATTCAAAAGCTCTCGGCCAGGTAAAAAGCCGCCTAAAGGCACCAGGGATGAACTGTCCAGCCTCAACAAAATTCTGGACTAAGTATGTCAGATCCATAGTACCCTTGGTAAACCCGCTAATCATACCCACAGAGAATGTTGGGTCTTCAAGCAGTCCGGCAAGCTCAACGCCGTACATAAGGGGGAGGATACACCAAGTGAAGACGAGGACGAGCCTCCCAAGCAAGACACAGCGGAACAAAAGAAATTTCCACCAGAAGTCAAAACAGTAAACGTGTTACACATAATCAAGGGAAAAACAATACGGCACTCCTAGGAAAGTATACCCAAGTGCCTATCACTACGAAGTCCTGCCACTGGTCATCTCAACCGATCACTTTCGACCATCGCGATTACTCAGCAAGTATCCGACACGCAGGATGGGCTGCCCTGGTATTAGACCCAGTAATTGGCGGATATCACTTCACAAGGGTCTTGATGGACGGCGGCAATAGCCTAAACCTAATATATCAGGATACAATCCGCAGGATGGGGTTAGACCCAACAAAAATTCGCCATAGCAATACTACCATTAAAGGAGTAACGCCCGGCCCAGGGGCTCGTTGTACGGGCTCCCTCTTACTACAAGTTATATTCGGCTCCCCCGATAACTTCCGTCGCGAGCATTTAACTTTCCACATCGCTCCGTTTCAAAGTGGCTATCAAGCACTGCTCGGACGCGAAGCTTTCGCTTGCTTTAATGCAATACCACACTACGCCTCCCTCACACTCAAGATGCCCGGCCAACGTGGCATCATTACAGTGCATGGAAATATCAAGCGATCTCTGCGCGTCGAAGAGAGTGAGGCTGCCTTGGCCGCCGCACACTAAAGGCGCCCGGACAAACAAAAGCATCCAATAGGTCGTCAAGACCTCAGATACAACTAACCAAGTCCCGCACCGCTATTTATACGGAAATAAGTGGTCACACCCCTATTTTTCAATACAAGGGGCTCAACACGCGCAGACAAGTGGCAATTTCTTATCATCTTGAATTACACATGGTTTCTTTAAAAACTATCTTTTTTTGCACGACAACTTTTTCACTTAACTTCCTCTCTTTTACAGACGATCATCGTGCTACACCCGTCCAGGATACGGCACAACGGAGACACAGGCGCAGACGTGTAGCAGGGACCCACTCCAAGGATTCTTTTTAGATTAAGACCCTGCGTAAACCTTTTTTACTGTCTCTTGTTGATACATATCCACCGTTGAGAAGGATGCTGACGTCTTGGCATGTGGCCACGCCAGAACAATGCACGTACCTAGACACAAGGGGCTTCTTACAAAGGCCATTATTTAGGCCCGGTTTATACCACAAAGACCGAATACCTTAGGGAGTGTTCGGCGTCGCGAGTTTGGCCCTATATGCATCAGCTTCGAATCATTGTCTTTGGTCAAATGTTGGGTTTGCCCGGCTCCTGTGTTTTGGTGCCTTACGTTCCGCTTTACCGGCTAAGGTAGCACCAGGAGAACTACTGCGATTGTGCCCTGGTTCA
This sequence comes from Triticum dicoccoides, assembly GCF_002162155.2. NCBI lineage: Eukaryota > Viridiplantae > Streptophyta > Magnoliopsida > Poales > Poaceae > Triticum > Triticum dicoccoides. The sequence continues at coordinate 29,151,441 of NC_041380.1, forward strand.
TCTGGACGAGCACCTCAATAGAGAAAGTCGAAAACTGACTGTCATGATATAGCGTGAGACTGGTCAACCACTCGATGACCTGTGGGAATGTTAGAATTCCTCCGCCTTAACGGAGGGCCGTTTTCCGGCCAGGCATGTATGCACCCCGGAACGGGGAGAGTGCGGAGCCACCAGGGGCTATCTAGTAGCCCCACTGTCAAACTCCTATGGCTAAGTGAAAGTGCTAAAGCATTATAGTCCGGTTGCCTCGCTCGCTCCGCTATTACCTCCTTAATAGGACCAAGACGTTGGGTTAAGTGTGAACACGTGTTTTTGCGAGCACCTCCGCATTATATGCGTGGGGGCTGAAGCCAACGACTGCAATCTTTCAGGTTATACACATGTATACATAAACGGCCGCCCAGGAGGCATCATATTACTTTCAGGCAAAAGTATAAAAATAGCCTTATAAAAATTTATAAAAGCATTTCGCTTACAATGAGATTACATATCACTCAAACATAATATTTTTTGAGCACTGGGTCTCTATCAAACGGGCAACCTCAAGAACTTCTTCAAAATAGTGCTTAGCAGCCTTTCGACCTATAGCCGAATCCCGCGCTGCAACATTGGTAGCATCCATCTCCGCCCAGTATGCCTTAACACGGGCAAAGGCCATCCGTGCACCCTCTATGCATGCCGACCTCTTCATCGCATTAATGCGCGGCACCACGTCAAGGAACTGCTGCACCAAGCTGAAATAGCTGTTCGGTTTTGACCTTTCAGGCCATAACTGATCCACAACAGACCTCATGGAGAGTCCGAACAACCTATTTAGTTCGGCCCATTTGGCTAATTGGTCAGTCAATGAAAGTGGACGCTCGGGAGAATGGAATTGTCTCCAAAACAGCTGGTCTACTCCACGGTCCGTTTGACCCTGGAAGTACTTGGCCGCATCGGCAGCACTCGCCGCCAAATCCATATACACATCCTCGTAACTCCACAGCCGATCCAGAGGGGCATACCGTGGATCTCCGAATTTCCTCCGCAACATAAAGGATTTCCCAGCTACAATATCCCCGGCTTCCCGCAGCTCCTCCTTCTTTGCCCTCATAGCAGAGTAGAGATCCTTTTTCATCGCAGCAGCCTTTTCAAGGTCCGATGCCGTCGCCTGGTTTTCTTTTTCAAGAACCCGGCAACGGTCGGTGGCGGCTTTTAATTCTATAGCCATCTTGGCCATCTTGTCTCGGCTCTCGACATGCGCGGCCTTCTCGGCTTACAACTCATCGGACGCCTTCAAGGCAGCCGCATTACCCAACCTCGCTTGTTCCTTGGCTCGGGCAAGTTCTGCCCGCAAGGCTTCAACAGTGGCAGCTCCATCTGCAATCACAACATATTAAAGATGCTGGCATCATACTGCTCTTCCTATTGTGGCATTTACCAGATAATGACACTTACCCTGTGCCTCGTCAAGCCTTTTGTTAACAAGCTCGATGTCGGCGTCTGCCGCATCCAACTGCCGTTCTAAATGGGCAAACTCGCTAGTCCGGCTAGCCACCTGAGCTTCCATCACCTGCACATTGGGGCGGTATGGTTATTGCCTGGGAATATGATCCTCTGTTCGTCGTCGTTTCCGATGACAACCAGAGTCTCAGGGGCTACTATCTACACCGGGCACACCTAGCATGTGCAGGACTACCATACATTCTTTTCCGTACCTCAAAGCCTGTCAGTAGACTCATAAAAGCTTCATGCAATCCGCTTTCGGCGGACGATATTCTCTCCATCACCGTATTCATCAGCACACGGTGTTCATCTGAGATGGCCGCTCACCCCACCAACTCCCTCAGAACATCCGATCGCACACTAGACAGTGCCGGACTCTTTTGTCTGCTCTCTTCGGGAGCCGGACACTGGGAGCTTCGGGGGTCAATGGGATTATCTTCTGGCCTCACCGGACTCGGAGAGGCCCTCCGCGACGACACTTCAGGGTCGCCCGCTTCCGGAGCGGAGGAGTCCGGAGGAGGCGTTTCGCTCTCCATCATCTCTGGAAGAAGCTCCCCCGAATACGAGCTCATTTGAGAGGGGCTAAGGCCCGAACTGCAAAAATATATGCGGTGGTTATCTTCTCAGAAGAAAAAGATGGCATATCTGTACTGTTAAAGTATTTCGGGTCACTTACGACTCGCGGGAGAATTGATCCCCCCGCGGACTTTGTGCGGCAACGGCGCCCCCCAAGGTAGGACCCTCTGTGGGAGACTTCTTCTCCCGTTTGGAAGCCTCGGCTTCCGAATCCCCGGGTGCAGTCCTTTTCCTCTTCTAGTAGCCTTCCTTCATGGAGACGCTCGCTCCCTCGGTTAGAGTGGGCAGCGTTGGGGGCCCACGTCCGCCCGCATCATCCTCCATAGTATCTTCCTTCAAGGGCTCCGGGCAAGGTGCGGTCTGGAGCATCTTTTCCAATACCGGATTTTCCAAACCCTCAGGGAGGGGGGCCGAACACCGAATCAACTTCGCCTTTGTTAGCCAGTCCTGGTCAAAAAGCGAACTCTCAGAGATAACTTTGTAACAAAGTAGAGAAAGTATGTTCGGCCGGAAGATGCCTTACCTGTTCGGCGGTGCGGTTGCTACTCAGGCCCACGTCCTCGGTGATTTTCAGACACTCCGTCTGAGGTCCGAAGAATGACTTGTACATCTCCTCGTGCGTCAGGCCGAGAAAATTTTGAATGGCACACGGTCCCTCAGGATTGAACTCCCACAGGTGAAGAGGCCGACGTTTGCAAGGTTGGACTTGACGAACCAGCATAACCTGTATCACCGCAACCAAACTGAAATCTCCATTGAAGAGATCTCGAATGAGGCCTTGCAGTATAGGCATGTCCTTGGCTGGCCCCCAGCTCAGACCTCTGCTGATCCATGACATCAGTTGTGGTGGGGGGCCCGAGCGGAAAACAGGGGGGCCGCCCACTTGGCACTTCTAGGAGTCGTGATGTAGAACCACTCCTGTTGCCACAATTCAGACACCTTTGGGATGGAACCTTTGGGCCACGGAGCTCCCGTCATCTTGCGTATTGAGGCACCTCCACACGCTGCATGCTCCCCCTCGACCAGCTTCGGCTTCACTTCAAAGGTCTTGAGCCATAGGCCAAAGTGAGGGGTAACCCGGAGGAAGGCCTCGCACACGATAATAAATGTCATGATATGAAGAAAGGAGTCCGGAACTAGATCATGAAAATCTAGCCCATAGTAAAACATCAAACCCCTGACGAAAGGATCCAGGGCAAGGCCTAGACCTCGGAGGAAGTGGGAAACGAACACGATGTTCTCGTTGGGTTCGGGGGTGGGGACGGCCTGCCCTCGGGGAGGCAGCCGATGCAAAATCTCGGCGGTCAGATATCTGGCCTCCCTCAACTTCTTGATGTCTTCTTCCATGACGGAGGAGGGCATCCATCGGCCTTGAAGGCTAGATCCGGACATGACTGAAGGTTCAGGGCGCTTGACCTGAACTTCAGGCGTTTGAGCTTGAGGTGGGGGAAGGATTCGATTGAGCCCGAGAGAGAAAAATAAAATCCTTGTCCCCTTTATAAAGAGGGTGAATATCAAGCGTTCTCTCCGTGCCCGTTTGGACTTGCCTATAATCTAGGAGTCCTAGAAGCGGTTGGGTTACCCACGCCTGTATTGATGAGAATCCCAGGATAAGGGGACACGATCTCTGCTTTAACAAGACGTGCCAAGGAAACCGCCTCGCATGACGCGCTGAGGTGGGATAATGAAATGACTCGGATAAAGGCTTGGCCGTGGTGTAACACGCTATGGAATACGTCAGCAGATTAGATTGGTGTAAATATTATTCTCTCTATGGCAATATGTGGAAACTTATTTTGCAGAGCCGGACACTATCTTTGTGTTCAAAATCTTCTATGAAGTACTTGGAGGAGGAACCCGCCTTGCAATGCCAACGACAATATGCGCGCCGGACTCGTCGTCATTGAAGCCTGGTTCAGGGGCTACTGAGGGAGTCCTGGATTAGGGGGTGTCCGGATAGCCGGACTATACCTTCAGCCGGACTCCTGGACTATGAAGATGCAAGATTGAAGACTCCGTCCCATGTCCGGAAGGGACTTTCCTTGACGTGGAAGGCAAGCTTGGCGATACGGATATGCAGATCTCCTACCATTGTAACCGACTCTATGTAACCCTAACCCTACCCGGTGTCTATATAAACCGGGGGGTTTTAGTCCGTAGGACAACGTACACATGAACAATCATACCATAGGCTAGCTTCTAGGGTTTAGCCTCCTCGATCTCGTGGTAGATCTACTCTTGTACTACCCATATCATCAATATTAATCAAGCAGGACGTAGGGTTTTACCTCCATCGAGAGGGCCCGAACCTGGGTAAAACATCGTGTCCCTTGTCTCCTGTTACCATCCGGCCTAGACGCACAGATCGGGACCCCCTACCCGAGATCCGCCGGTTTTGACACCGACACTTCCGCTTTCGGTTTACGAGGGTACGTAGACAACACTCTCATCTCTCGTTGCTATGCATCACCATGATCTTGCGTGTGCGTAGGATTTTTTTGAAATTACTACGTTCCCCAACAGTACAGGCGGTCCGGCATGGTGTCGAGCAACTTTTTCACCATGGCGCTATCGTCGAGCGTCGACTTGAGCATCGCGTACCCCGCCGCTATGCTGCTGACCTTCCCGGCATAGTCATTCAGCTCGTCCCCATCGCCCATCCGTAGGCGATCGAACTCGTCACGCAGCGTCCCGAGCCTCACCCCCCGCATCCGATCGGCGCCGACGAACCGCACTTTGAGGGAGTCCCATATCTCCTTCGCCGTGGTCTTCGTTGCCACCTACATCACCAAGTCCTCTGGCAATGCGCCCAGCATCACCGCACATGTCGTCTTGCTCTTCTCAGCGTCGACCACTATGCCCTCCGCCGGAGCCACCGCACTCCACAGCCCCTGGGCGTCAAGGATAGCCACCTCCTTGATCGCCCAGGCGGCGTAGATCGTCATCGTCAGCGGCGGCGGCTCCAACGCCATCGCCCCGCCACCACCAACGTGAGGGACGAGCGACATGGCCGCTGGCAGGATCGCACTGCGCTCTATATACCAAATGTTGGGGCAGCTCTCTCTCTAGACGGATGTAGAAGACACATAGTTTTTTTTGGCCGCACGTACAACCTTTTATTTTTATCTCAAACTGTGGCACCCCGGCTTAGATAAAACCGGAATGCCCCGTATTCCAGCCGAAAGATCGAGGAGAAGTCTTCTGGAATATGGCACCGCTCAGCATAGAACAAACCAACTTTCTATTATTACACGAATATGATTATAAGGTCTCCGATATTACAATGAATAACATCGGCACGACGACACTACACCATCCTCATTTGCTCTATGCAAGCAGCAGAACAAGTCAAGGTAGTGGAACAACTACTGGCAGCGGAACAACAACGATGGTGGTGAACTCCACTCCGCAGGGACTCTAGTTGGAACGCTTATCCTAGCTCGCATGAACAGAAACCACAACAAGAAACCAAGCAATGACGACATGAACTGCGAACTGGCATGACACGCCAGGTCAGTACATTGAATGTACTTGCAAGCTCACAATAACCAGACGCATTCAAGACAAACAACAGCATGGAAATTACAGGTTAAGCAGGAATTATCATGAGATCATCAGGTTAACATGGCATGAACAACATGAACATGATACAGCTAGAACAATATGAGCATGACATGAACATATAAATCTAACGATACTATTATGCAACATGATGACACTATATGCACCATTTATTCTGCTTGGGTTACCTCGTAACCATCACATGCATCACTTACCAACCTCGGACATCACACGATCATCTCAGGATCAAATCAACCTTGGTATAAACAATACCGTAGTAATCAGTAAATGACCACAAGGAGCTTGATCTTTACCCATGACTCTCGCACAACATCATGAATATCCAACAACTCAGTATCCTCGATACCATGGTGATCATTCACGGATCACAAACGGAACCACTATGGGCTCAACGGGTTACCTCGTAACCAAACGCTGATCGTTCACGGATCACATAACCAACTTATCTCATCATCGAACCGGGGTTGTTATTAAGCACATCATTATTATTACTGTTGACCCATAGTGTGACCGACACGAACTGGACCCTTATCCGCGGGCACGGCTATAGATAGATCTAATACACACTCTACAGAGGTAGCGCACTTTACCCACACCACAGAACCCATGGCCTCTCACTCCCATTCGGGTGGACCAACGGTGTTCCTACAAAACTGTCCTACTGCCATGACACTCTCCCGGCCACTCTGACTCACTCCCCACTGGGCTAAGCCCTGGGTGTCCCCGTGCCTACCAAAGACACGAACGTCCACCATCGTGGCCAAACAATAAATGGTCCCAAACGGGGACAAGCCGACTACAACAACTACGGGCACACAAGGCTTATGTCCGCCTACCTGATCAGGGTAGCATACGCCCATAACCTTCCCTCGTGGGAGGCACCAGCGAGAGGCACGACAATAGACCCAGTTAGGACCTTCCCATTAGGTAAGCGTGGTTGCACTGGTCAGCTCGATATGGTGGCACCATGACTCAGCCAATAGTTGCTCAAGTTCAATTATGTCCGGTTAAACTTGAATGCAAATATGCTGAGCCATGATAAAATAACATGATGCAATTACAATGCATGAGCAGATATCAACACAAGCAGGGAAGTGCAACATAATCATCGAGCATGGGCATAATGAAACATTAACCAATTGAGCATGGCAAACTGACGAGCATGACATTACACATGAGCATGCTAAGACCACTAGCATCATAAATAAATACCATGCATGAAATCATCCAGAATACTACCAAGTAAGCATATAACCAACTGGATATAAAGTAACATGCATAGCTACGACACTAGATAACAGATCATAAACATGCATTCGAAAGATCACACTGCAACTATTACCAAGCATGACATATAACAATAATACTAGTAATAAGTGCAAGAGAACAAGATGTAGAAGAGCATAGCATGAAAGTGAACACAGATCTCTAAGCATTACCGAAACATCGATAACCGTATCAAAACAAGCAAACATTTATTAAATATTCAAGTTGAAAACCATGGCTACTGCATGACTATCATGCAAGTGGTTGTTGTGGCTTGCCAGGGGTGGAAGGATTCACCGGGAAGAAGTGCGAGAAGCTCGTGGAAAGAATCACCGGAAAACGTTCTCTCTTGGAGACGGCTCATTTAGTGCAAGGGCAAAATGGTCATTTTCAGAATGTTACACATGGTGAAAATGATACCAATAGAACAGGTTCGACGAAACAAAGAAGTGGGCTTTGGAATCACCTCATTTGGAGTTGGGAGTAAAAAGATATAAGGGTGTTTCTGCCAGGGACCTATCTGTATAGAAATCATCACAAACAGGCCCTCGGCTAGAAAAACAGAACGCACACTCGGGGAAATATGCTTTCGGTGAAGTGAAAGCGTATTCCCGCCCGCAACCGCACCAGTTTACGCTTTTGATTAGCAAAACCGTATTCCGAGGAATCCGTTTCCACTAATGCACGTCAGCGAGGGCGGGGTCAACGGACTGAGTGGCTGCCATGCGGGGCCCGCAGGGAGGTGGGGTCCGCTGGCTCGGCCATCGTCTTCATCGCACCTTCCCGGGAAGCAGAGGGAGACCACCGGCGTCGGGCGGCGATTGCCGACGCCACAGTGCACCTCTGGCGACGCTCTGGCTATTGATGAGTTCAGCGTCACCAGGCGCATCCAAAGGTGCCATCTGCAGCCGGAGATGTGGATTGTGGCGATGATGGCTACGGCTCAGGCAGGTGAGGGCTTTGGCCATCGGCAAGTTCGTGGAAAACGGCCACTGGAAGAGGAGGAGATGGCCTTGGAGGCTCCGGAGTGGTGGTGGTCTGTTAGAGGTGGAAAGAAGGGGAGGAAGGCTCGGACTCGAGTGAATTTAGCCGAGCATGGCCGGCGGCCATGGTGGCATAGGGCAGCGAGGAGAGGCTCTGGAGGCAAATGGATGGGTTGGGGAGGAGTAGTGGAGTGAGGGGGAGCGGTTGGTGAGCTCGGGAGTGATTGGGGATGGCTATTTATAGCCGAGAAAGGGAGGCACGGGCTCGGGTGCCACCGGGCACGTCCGGCCGAGGCTCTGACGAGCTCATCAAGCATGGGAGAGCGCGGGAACACGATGAGCCATTGATTCAGAGGTCACAGAGATGTATACGATGCTGGGGATCAAAGGAAGAGGCCGAACCGAGCTCGGAGCCAAACGGGGTACAGTGCATCCGTGGGCGAGCGTCGGTGAGGATGCTGCCGGAGGGGGTGAGCTTTCCAGGGAGAAGGTGACTGTCGGTGTCAAAACCGGTGGATCTCGAGTAGGGGGTCTCGAACTGTGCGTCTAAGGCGGGTGGTAACAGGAGGCAGGGGACACGATGTTTTACCCAGGTTCAGGCCCTCTTGATGGAGGTAAAACCCTACGTCCTGCTTGATTTATTCTTGATAATATGAGTAGTACAAGAGTTGATCTACCACGAGATCAGAGAGGCTAAACCCTAGAAGCTAGCCTATGGTATGATTGTATGTTGTCCTACGGACTAAAACCCTCCGGTTTATATAGACACCGGAGGGGGCTAGGGTTACACAAGGTCAGTTACAAAGGAGGATGTATGCATATCTGTATTGCCTAGCTTGCCTTCCACGCCAAGTAGAGTCCCATCCGGACACGGGACGAAGTCTTCTATCTCGTATCTTCATAGTCCAACAGTCCGGCCAAAGGATATAGTCCGGCTGTCCGGAGACCCCCTAATCCAGGACTCCCTCAGTAGCCCCTGAACAAGGCTTCAATGACGATGAGTCCGGCGCGTAGTGTTGTCTTCGGCATTGCAAGGCAGGTTCCTCTTACGAATACACCACAGAAGAGTTTGAATACGAGGATAGTGTCCGACCCTGCAAAATAAGTTCCACATACCACCGTAGAGAGAATAATATTTCCACAAATCTAATCTGCTGCCACGTTTTGGCAGCATGACATCACGCCATGGCCCGGTAATTATTCGAACCGTTTTTTAACCAGCCCCACACATAACACGAGGTGGTTTCTTGACACGTCCTGTCAAAGCAGAGATCGTGTTCCCCTTATTACGAGATTCTCATCAATACGGATGTGGGTAACCCAACCGCGCTACCAATTACGGCGCTTGGGGGATAAGCGACTTTTACTAGGCTAGTGGGGGGCGCATAGTTTCGTCCGCCCTTATAAAGGGATAAGGTCTCACCTTTTCTACCCACGCCTTCTTCCTCCTTGCTCATCCATTTTGGCGTACTCAAGCTCCAACGTCCAAGTCCACATCCTTCTCCTCAACTCTCTCCAAACATGTCCGGAGCGGGAGGAAAGTGGATGGCCTCCTCCGTCACGTAGGGACACATCAAAAAGCTACGTGGAGCCGGATACTTAGCCGCGGATATCGTGCACCGGCTGCCAGCCGCGGGGCAGGTCGTCCCTACCCTGGAACCTCATGAAAGGGTGGTTTTCCTCCCCCACTTCGTCCGTGGACTGTTGTTTCCCCTCCATCCATTCGTCTATGGCCTCATGTTCTAGTATGGGATGGACTTTCATGATCTGGCCCCAAATTTCATCCTCAACATCTCGGCATTCATCGTCGTGTGCGAGGCTTTCCTCCACATCCGGCCCAACTTCGGCCTGTTGCTGAAGACCTTCAATATCAAGCCGAAGGTGGTGGGCAGCCAACAAGCGGAATGCGGCGGAGCCATGGTGGGCAAAATGCCCAACGTTATATGTCTCGAGGGCTCCTTCGTGGAGACCATAAAGGGGTGGCAATCGGGGTGGTTCTACATCACCGAGCCGCGCAACACCAACTGGGTGGCGGCCCCCGAGTTTCGATCCGGAATCCCCACGCGGCTCACTTCCTGGAAGGAGAAGGGCCTGTCCTGAGGTTCATCGGTGGAGCTGGACGGACTCCAGAAATGTATCTGGAACATGATAAGCAAGAAACTTAAGCTTGTCAACATAGTCCAGGTCATGCTCTTCCACCGGATCCTCCCGTGTCAACAACGGGATTTTAACTTATGGGAGTTCGACCTGGCCCAGCACCAGACTCTACACGAGCTCTTCGACACGACGCATAAGGATGTCTAGAGGGTGCTGTTCAAGGGCGCCGAGGTCCCTCCTTCTCTTACCGAGGACCGCGGGCTAAGCGTGAAGCGCCCTGCGAATTTGGTAAGTTCTATACATCTGGTAGGATATTTATTTCCCATAGCTTAACCATGTGCGGGGTCTGAGCTCCCATGCCTTTGACAAGACTGGGTGGAGACATCGAACCAGATTAACTGTCCGGCCCCTCTGCCTGAAGACCCTGCGGACGCTCTCCTGATGGAGATGAAGACTCCGGCTCCTTATGAGGTGCCGGAGAAGACCAAGAAGAAGGCCAAGGGAACCCGAAAGAGTTCCCGGCGCCAGGTGGTATTGGACTCATCGTCCGATAACACCGAGACGCATTCCTCCCGTGAAAACGAGGAGAAGGAAGATCAAGATTCTCCCCCTCCAGCCAGGGGAGACAAGAAAAGGAAGGCCGCGCCAACCGGGAAGGCCGAAGGGTCCAAGAAGGGAAGGACTCTCCTTCCGGACTGCTCCGCCACCGCGCCGACGGTGAAGACGAGTGGCTGCTCAGGGCCAAGCCCCTGGCGAAGTCATAAGTATTCGGATACCAGAGTAACTCATAGCATACCTTTGTCGCACTGCTTCTCCTAATGTTGAATATGATTATGCAGTCCGCCCCAAGCCCGTATCAACGTATCATCGTCGGACGGTTCCTTGGACTTGTTGGACATGAATAGTGATACACTTCCAACCGCCTCCTCCCCTTGCCCTACGGACAATGCCGAGGTATTGTCTCAAGGGGCACCGAGCCAGGGGGAGACAGTCTCGGAGGTGCCTCAAGGCGACCTTCCGGACTCCAGGAGCAAAGGGAGCAAGGCTCCTAGGGGATCCGAGTTCGGCCCTCAGCCAGACACCACGCCGGAACCTCCAGTGGTTCCGGACTCGAGCAGGCGGCCCCCTTCCAAAAGGGGCAAGCCACCCGTGCCAGTGACCTCTGTCCATCCAGAGGCACCGGACAACCTGCTGGGAGCGCTTCGCGGCGCTTCCATTAACGAATAGCACCACACTATTATGAGTGCGGTGATCAAGAAGGTTCAGTCCGCCAAGAGCAAACTGACTGAAGCCTGTGCTAGCCTTCTAACAGGCTTTGAGGTAAGTATTTAAAATATAGGAGAAATATTACCGCATAGACAGTAGCCCCTGATGCTCTGTTTGGTGTTCGCAAAGAAAAGCCAAATAGAGGATCAAATAAAATCTACAGGAGTCTAATATAAGTATGTCTGTATGCGTATGCAGGCTTCGCTGCTGACCTCTGCCGCACTGACTGCGGAGGTCGCCGCACTGAAGCAGGACCTCGAGCGGTCCGAGAAAGCGCTCGGCCTTGCCAAGAGGCAGCTCGAGGAGAATAGAGGTAAGTAATACCTTGTCTATGTAAAAAAGAAAATGTGGTTGCGAAATGACATGATCATCATGAATGTGCCAGGGGCCACGACCTAAGTGGCGACCCTGAAGCAAGCGCTGTCCGAGTCTGAAATCAATGCGGCCAAGGAGTGCACCAAGCGGGAAAAACAAGAGGCACGGGTGGGAGAGGTGCAGCAAGAGCTCCAGGCTCTCGTGACGAAGCACGAGGCTTTGGAGCTTGACTCGAAGACGCGAGAGTCCGAGTTTGCCGCGGCCCTCGAGAGCACAAAGCATGCCAAGGCCGAAGCCCAAAAGGCCCTCCAGGAGATTGAGGCGATGAAGAAGATAGCGGCGGGTAAGGCATTCAACATGCAAAGCAAGCATGTGAAAGTAAATTACTTGTTACTTACCCGAGTCCGGAGCTCTTCAGGAGCATTCGCAGATTTGCCCCGCAGCGTGTTAGATGCCGCGAAATATTACCAGGCCGAGGAGGGAAGCTCGACGGAGAAGTTGTTCTGGTCCCAGTATACTGGGACCGAACACCCGATGCCTATGAGCGACCAGCTGAAGCAAACGGTCGAGCTGCACAAGGTGGCCGAACAGGCCATGAGGGGCTTTATAGTCCGGATGTGGCCTGGCGACTCCCTCCTCAACAGCTACTTCGGCCCGGTGAGGCGGCTTGTGGATGCCTGCCCATGGCTGGAAGTCATCAAGCGGTCCGTCTGTATCGAAGGTGCCCGCCGGGCTTTTGCCCGTGCAAAGGTGCACTGGGCCAAGATGGATGCCGAGAAGCTGGTGAAGGAGGGGCCGCCGCAGGGCAAGGAGCATCGCCACCCCGAGATGTATTATGAGGGTGTCTTGAAGGGTGCCCGTCTTGTAGAGGACGAGTGTGCGAAGGATGTAATGTTTGAATGAACTTGCTCGTGTGATCCTGTATTATGAAAACTTGTTCATATGCGCTATGCAATGCTTGTTTGAATTTAAAATATTACCTTCTGTGCGGCTGTTTATCAAATCTGAGAGATGGTCAGTCGTCGGCTTCTGCCCCCATGCCATGAGTGCTGGGGTGTTCGGGATAAATCTGAGCACTCCTTTTCCCATTGTTGGGTCCTTCGAGGGAGGTGCTCAGCACAACGAACAAGGCAATCGGACTATAATGCTTTATCACTCTCACTTAGCCATAGAAGTCTATAATTTTAAATTTTGGCGAAGCCCCTAGTATTCGGAAGGCCGAATTCGGGGCGCTATACACGCCTTAAGCCGGACAAAGACGACTCCTCGCTCTAAGCGGCATAAGTCTTTAGGAACTCGAGACCTCTCGAATAGCGACCAACTCTCGCCTTATCATGACAGTCAGTTTTAGCTTTCTCTACTGAGGTGCTTAGCCCAGCTGAACCGGGGCACAATCACAGTAGTTCTCCCAGTGCTACCTTAGCCGATATAGCGGAACATAAGGTACCAAAACGTGGGAGCCGGGCAAACCTAACTATTGACCCAAGACATGGTTCAGAGCTGATGCATATAATGCTATAAGTTCGGGGTGCCGCACTGTCGAAAGTGTTCGGACTTCTCATGCCGTATTGTGGGGTATGCTTAAGCCCCTGGCGTATTGGCCATACCAGAGTGTACGGGTGCTGAATGTCATCAATGAACACACACACACACACACACACACGTATATATATATAAGAAGAATAGAGAATGCGATAATAGTCTAGTACAATGCATTGTTTATTCAATAAGGTGCGTCGAAGCAGAATGATACAAGTAGTGCGATGAGCCAAAAGTAGGACTATTTGACATGTCCCCTCCAAGGGCAAGCTGAGGAATGGTATTTAAAGAAGGTATTTTTCACTCGTTATCAGAAGCCACCTGGGAGTTCCGTGGTGCGACGTAGCTTTCTGCCTCCTTGGTTGTTGCATCATGTGTCCGGCAATCATGCTGCTGGACAGGGTTTCCAGAGATTAAAGTCCTGAAAGAGAGAAAAATAACAAAGCGGGAAGCCCCTAGTGCGGTTGAGCCGCGTCTTGGGACGTCCCGTAGTCGTGCCCCCCTCCCCACCTGTGCCCATGCTATTTTCAATGCGTAATTATGTACGCGTGGCATAGATTTCGCCGTTTGGCTGGGACTGGGGTGGGGGCCGTATTGCTATGCGAGCTCGGAACGTGCCAGGCGGTCTTGTTGGCAATTACTCCGGGCGCGCTTGAAGGTGTCCGGGTCCTTAATCGCCGAACTGGTGGATTGCCTTAATAGGCTGCTTTGTACTTCTGCTGCGAGGGCCGCAGTGTGCTCCTCCGTGCGGAGAGAGCGCTCTGTGTTCCCATTGACTGTGATGACCCCTCGAGGTCCTGGCATCTTGAGCTTGAGGTATGCATAATGCGGTACCACATTGAATCTCGCAAATGCGGTTCGCCCGAGCAGTGCATGATAGCCACTGCGGAACGGGACTATATCGAAGATTAACTCCTCGCTTCGGAAGTTATCCGGGGATCCGAAGACCACTTCCAGTGTGACTGAGCCTGTGCAATGGTCCTCTACACCTGGTATGATGCCTTTGAAGGTCATTTTTGTGGGTTTGATCCTTGAGGGGTCTATCCCCATTTTGCGCACTGTGTCCTGATAAAGCAGGTCACTACAAAAAAATACACTTCCGTGATGATACGTGTTTGTCACTGTAGGTCGCTTTTTTTGTCATGCATGTACATCCATGACAAATTTATGACAGAATCAAGATAGTCATACCTATGCTGTCATAGAAGTGTTCCATGACATTACCAAAATTATCATCCACTTCCATGATGATAAATCGCGCGTCACAGAAGTGCTTTCGTCAAGGGTGACCGACACGTGGCATCCACCGTAACGGAACACCGTTAAGCTATCGGGTCGGGTTTTGGATCCGATAACCCGTTAACAGCCCCAACCAATGGGGATTTTCCACGTGTAAAATCATCATTGGCTCGAGGAAACACGTGTCGGCTCATCGTTGGGATAGATGTCAACCACTCATTGGACAGAAGGCGCCTATGATACGTCAACACGTGGCACGGCCCAACAGAGGCCCATTCCTGTGAAAAGACCGACCCGTTTGACTTGGTCAAAAGCTAGCGGGCCGGCCCATGGAAAGCCTGTTAACGGCCTGTTCGAAAATAGCCCATTTACAGCCCGCTAACCCAAGGCCCGTTACGCCCTATCCGAATTAGGCACAGTAGCGTCATCTGGGCCATCCAATATGATTCCAGCCCGTTTTCACTTCTGGCCCATGTATGGCCCATGAAGTCTTTCGACCCATATGAGGCCCTATGTAACTCTTGGCCTACTAACGGCCCGTGGTGAAACTGGCTCGTAATGAACAGTGTATCACTTTACACCCATTAACGGCCGTGGTGAAACTGGCCCGTAATGAACAGTGTATCACTTTATACCCATTAACGGCCCGTTATTCCGTTGGGCCGTTTCCAGCCCATGTTATCTTTCGGCCTTCTCAGAGCCCATTTATTCTTGGGCTCATTTCTAGCATTCGTTTACTTACGGCACGTTACTGTCATTTTCTGCTTGTGGGCCAAATTCAGCCCGTGGTTACAGTCGGCCCGTTTGTGGTCCGTTAATACGTTGGGTCGATTTCATAGCGTCATCAAATACGGCCTATTAACGATGGCCCGTTATGGTCGGCCCATGAACGAACGATTCCAACTCTAGCCCGTTTATGGCCATAATGCGGCCTGTTTGGCCCATGTTTGGCCAATCGATTATACGGCCCATATAAGGCCCACTGATAATACGGCCCACAGAAGGCCCATTGTTTCTACGGCCCGTAGAAGGCCCATTGTTTCTACGGTCCGTAGAAGGCCCACTGTTTCTACGGCCAGTAGGAGGCCCAGTGTCACTACAGTAAATATTAGCCCATGGTTATTGTGGCCTAGTTTTAAAAATAGGTTATTGCAGCCACTAGCTAACCACGGAAAAAGAACTGCAATGACTACAAGCAAACAAATAAACAAGACAACAAGGAAATAAATAAGCAAACAACTAACGCTAGGCTATCACGGCTATTACACATAATACATCCACTGGGCATCAAAGTTCGCCACCAGTGCAAATATAGGGAACAAAGCAGCATATCATATACACCGGTTGTCAAAGTTGGCGACCAGCGCAAATAAACGCCGCAGCAAAACAAATCCAGAACTGAAACCACTTCAGAAGATCTCAAGAAACAATATCCTGGGTACCCATAATGCTGGCAAGATGCTTAGCAAGCTTATTAACTTCCTCTTGTTTGTCGCTTAAATCCTCCAGCGCTTGCTGTTGCACTAGAAAATATGCATCTGAATTCTGCAGGGACTTCCTCAGTCCTTCAGCTTCCTATCGCAGCACATCTGATCGATGTCTTTGAACTTGAAGTTGAGACTCAAGAAGACGAACTGATTCAGGCAACGAGTTCGAAGAGCTTGTGCCAGCAGTAGTGGCCAGTAACTCGAACACTACATCAAGACAGGACTTTTGGGTTCCCTCACTGTCGTGAAGATAGTTTTTATCAGCTTTCTTGGAGACCAACAGGGATGTCTCACTATCTTGAACCTTATCTGCATTACTTCCTTTACCATTGGATATCGCGGTACTGTTCTCCAATATTTTGTCTGCATTCTAAAAGAGAAACAAGTAGACACATCACATGTTTACCATGTTGTATATGAAACTCATTTTGGTAAATGAGTTCAGTAGTAAAGTGGCTAGGATAACAGCACGAAACAAACATATATCTATGTACCATGGTCACTTTATGGTCTATATCATTCTAGTTTTTGTTGCCAAATCAAGATAGAGACACAGTTGAAATAATATTTGTTCAAGACAAAGCAGAATAGACATAATATAAGTGTGGGTAACTATAGAGCAATAACAACACTTGTAATGTGCATGACATGAGAACATAACTGTTTATTCAATTGAAACTGAAATCAACATAGAGCAGGTTACAACAGCAAACCAGTTAAAGAAACAGGTTTAAAACATACCTGTTGCACCATTGGAGTTTCAATTCCATCCTTCAAATTTGAAAATAGTTGGTATGAGTAAATACAGTCATGCAAGAGCAAAGGAGTATGAACCATAGCTACAGAACCTGACCTGAGAACAAATCTTCTTCTCCTTTAAGCGTTGAGTTGGGATTCGGAGTGGTGGTCCTCGTGCTTTGGGCACTTTAGTTCCCTTACTAACTGCTCGTGTTTGGGTGCTCTGTGGTGGAGACGGTGCTGTGTCAACTGGAACTGGGTTACTATTTGTCGGGGTTGGGGTTAGAAGGGGTGTAGCTAGTTCTCTGTCCAACTGGGTAGGGGTACAATCTGCGAGAGTCTGGGTTATGTGTGGTGGATCTGGTCCTTGGGCAAGTACAACCGTGGCTCTATCTGCATCAACTGGTACCACTATCTTTTGTGAAGACCGTGTTGTTACCCCCTTAGATACTGCCATCACGCTCTCCAATTCAAATGGCTGATAAACAAGAAAAGTAATTGAAAGTATAGACATTGTATGATAGACAGGTGCAATGGATAGTGGGGAATAAAAGAGGGCATGAAATAATTCATATTTATGTTGTCTAACCAAACAGGATAGCATGACACAATTTCACATATATGATGGCTAACTAAACAGGATAGCATGACACAATTTCACATTATGATGGCTAACTCAAAAAGATGGAAAGACATAGTTCAAAATATGAGACTATGTAAACAGGATGACATGACATAACTATATAATGTGTTTATTAAATAGGTTGGCATGCTATAATTCACATACATTCACGGATAGAATGCCATAATTCAAAATATGATGACTGTAAACACTAAACAAGATGAGATGATATAACTATATGATGTCTTTATTAAATGGGTTTCCATGCCATAATTCAGATAGATGATGTGTATGTACTATGTAAACATGACGGCATGATATAATTCAAATATATGATTTATATAGTAAGCAAGTAAGCAGATGGCAATCCATATATGATGTAAAAACTAAGCAATGCAAGACAACATGCATGACAAGGGTAATATAACCCTACCAAGTTTGAGCATAGACCTCAGGGGGAAAATAGGACTGGTCATCAGTCTCTGAATCCTCCTCTGAGGAGCTCTCTGTAACCAGCAAGATGCCTGCTTCAGCAGGTAGCATTGTCTGCTATGAATACCTTGTTTTCACTCCAGATACTTCCATCACCGCTTCAAATGGCTGATGCACAGGAAGAGTAGTTGAATATAAAAACATTGTCTCCAAATGGAACACGTAATACAAAAAATGATAGCATGATATAATTCACATACATGATGATTGGCTAAACAGCATGGCATTGCATAATTCACATATATAATGCCTTCGCAACAAGATAGCATTGTATAATTCACATATATAATGTCTTGCAACAAGATGGCAATGCATAATTCACATATATGGTAATTAGACACTGAACAGGTGGCATTCACACAAAGCATGTCTAAACTAATCAAATGACATAGCAATGCGAGACATCATACGCACGATATGAGCAACATAACCCTGCCAAGTTAGAGCACACACCTCGGGGGGGGGGGGAATAGGACTGGTCATCTGTCTCTGAATCCTCCTCTGAGGAGCTATCCGTAACCAGCGAGATATGTGCTTCGTCAGATAGCATAGTCTGCTCTGAAGACCTTGTTTTCACTCCAGAATTTGCCATCACCATGTCAAATGGTTGATGCACACGAAGAGTAGTTGAATTTAATAACATTGTTGACAAATGTAATATGTAACAAAAAAAGGATGGCCTGATATAATTTACATATAAGATGACTGGCTAAGCAGGATGGCATTGCAAAATTCACATATATGATGCCTGGCTAAACAAGATGGTGTTGCATAATTCGCATAAACGATGAATAAACTAAACAAATGGCATTCACACAAAGGATGTCTGAACTAAGCAGATGACATATTTGATGTATAAAGTAAGCAATGCAAGACAACATATGCATGATATAACCAACATCCGCATGCCAAGTTAGAGCGAAGACCTCAGGGGGTAAATATGAGTTGTCTTCTCCTTCTGAACCCCCCTCAGAACAGATATCTTCCTCTCGATTACAATCCGAAATGCATGGAGGGGGGCTGCCTTTGCGCCTACCATGGAGCGACGTCTGCATGAAATTTTATTGCCACACAAGGCTCGTCTCTTTTGCTCTACATGTTCAGTTCCATTGTTTACAATAACTGTCATGCATAGGAATAAAACATAGTGAGATTATGTAAGGAGTGCATGCAGAAATCCAGAGTGATGGTAGCAACCTGTGGATAGACCCAAAACCAATAATTGCAGGCAGATAATGGCTTCAGTTAAAAAATACAGATAATTGCTTCTTTACTGTTTGTTTCCCACCCAACATGAAACTCATAGTAGACACCGGAGATTAACCAGATAGTAGATAGATAGTATTGATAGCGGCCCCGATATGTACCCCACAACCATTTAAAAACTCAAGTTTGACCATTAGTTTGGAGCTGACTCAGAGTCTAATCGGTGAACAGGACGATAAAGTAGCATGTAATATTAAGCGATGCATAACGTAAGTAGACACGAAAGAGTGCAACCTCTCTTGCGGACCCATGTAGTCCTCGAGGTCATCTGCTCAGTTGATGATGGTAGTGTAGTTTTCATGGATGCCAGCGGCGGGGAAGAAGATCTGAGGCGGCGAAAGACAGTCTGGAGGCCGGATCCCTGATGTGCCGGACCCTTCTGTTGTTGGAGCAGCTGAGCTGGGGTGGACGACGGCACAGCAGGAGTGGGACAAACCACGCAAGGTTTTCTTTGAAAACTATCTGTAAGAGAAGTAATTTTGTAAGGGCTCGTTTGAATTGGAGGATTCCAACAATGCAGGGATAGGAAATAGACAGGAATAGGATAGGAATGCACGTGCATAACAGAGAATTTAAAAACACAGGATTTCTGCAAATCTGGGTGTTTGATTCACAACAATTGGAAGATCACAGGATGCAAAGAAGCATGGTGAGATTAAGTCAAACCACAAGAAAATGTACTGTTATAATGTTATTATGCTACTATCTCTTAGTCTTGTGCTTCATGAATAGGAATTTGAAAAGGAGGACAAGTGAAAATTAAAATTCCTACATTTTTTCTTTCAAGGAGACACTAAAGGAAAAAATCCGTGTGCTCAGTGGACAATATATATAACATGTAGAGTAAAAAAGAGATGCAACAAGTGTACAACCTCTTTGGCGAAGCCATGTCGATCTCAGCGTGATTGGGTTGGCCGGTGAGGATGCTCCGGCTGACTTGGCTGTTGGAGGAGGGGAAGAAGATCTTAGGCGTCTGGAGATGGAGCCCGAGGTACTGCTCCGCTGTGATGGAGGGTTTTGTCGTTGGACCAGCTCTGGTGAGTTGTACGACGCCGAGGCTGAAGCAGGACAAGAGAGACAACGAACAACATTAACCTGAGTGGAATTCTAATAGCATCTTCAATACATGACGTAAAATACATAACCACAAAGTGCTAGATGTAAAATACATCAGACGCTCATCTCTGAACTTAACTATCGAAACTGAATTTAACTGTCGAAACTGAACTTAACTGTCGAAACTGAACTTAACTGTCGAAACTGAATTTTGCTGTCGAAACTGAATTTTGCTGTCGAAACTGAACGCACTAGCAAGGTGAGGCTACACGTCGGTCAACTGACTTTTTCATCTCTGGTCAGTCGATTTTGCAGCCGTTGGATACGAAATCAAGGGCCTGCAGTTCATCTTCAACCTCCACCCCCTGAGCTGGCCAAACAGCAGCCCTCCCGCCGCCCGCTGCTGGCGGTGCGCCGCCCCGCCCGCCCCGAAAACACTCCCCA
>NC_041380.1:29172390-29198247 GCF_002162155.2 Triticum dicoccoides
CCGAGCTTTTTCTTCGGCGATCCCCACGCCACCACCCTGCCAACGCCCCGCCACCGCCTGTGACCACCGCCCCCATCCTGAACCCTAAGATAGATAGTGGGGTACTTCTCCGACGAGCCCCCCTCCCCACTGCGGCTGGTTCTTCCTTCACCCCGGCGGCATCGGAGTGAAGTGTAGCTAAATCGGAGCAGCATCGCAAGCAAGAGCAAGAGCGAGAGCAGCAGGGCGAGCAAGAGCAATAGCAAGAGCAAACCAGGCAGGGGACCGAGAGCAAGAGCAGAGCAGCAGCGCGAGCGAGAGCTAAAGCAGTAGCAGGTCCTACTGATGTGGACGTCGCTGCCGAGGGAGCGACGCCGTGGAGGAAGTGGCCGATGACGCCGCCATGGATGGAGCCGCGCCGTGTCGGCTCGGGACCGAGCGCCGGCAGCACCGTGAGATCGAATCAAGAAGAAAATGCGGCGATTAGTGTACAACCTCTTTGGTGGCGCCGATTAGGCCGCAACTTCATCCGAGGAAATGGTGATGATGATGCTCTTCCGGTGTTGCAGGTGAAGATGGCGGTGTGGGAATGGAGGTGGCGCGAAAGACGAGGGGAACATCGGGGCAGCTCCTTGGAGGTGGAGGATAGGGTGGTTGAACCAACGGGACAATGAGATCGACGACGGATCCTCATCCAGTACGGTGGATGAGGGACGTCAAGGTGTTGCTGTGGACGACGTCCTCGAGGAAGAGGCTCCGGCTGGGTGGCGGACGGAGCAGGGTGTGGGGTTTCGTCTCGGGTTTTCGCGGCCTCGGTGTACGAATGGGTGGGCGGATGGGATGGTAGTGGGGAACCATGGCTTAGAGACGCGCTTGTCCGAAATGTGGGGTACGTTACGAAAGTACCCACACCGATTTGAGGCGGTTCTTTCGGTTCAGGGGTAACACGGGCATTTCGTGTGTCGGGATTTTACAGGAGGTGAGAGTTTTCGCGCGCGTTGTAATTTCGGAATAGCAAGGCGCGGGTTGAGATGGAGGGAGTTGTCGGAGCCCAACGAGACAAAGATATATCTTAAATATTTCGGGCTAACAAGGTGCAGGTTGAAATTTCTGGACAAGCCTAACGTGTACTGTACCAAATCAATGCGCCCTACAAATGTCATTCAAACCTTTGAATTCATGTTATGTTCAATTAAAATATTTCGCTATGTGTATAATGCATGCAACCTACTACTCAAATGAACATTTTAGTGCATTCCAAACGTATATACTACCGCTTCAATATGAACTAAATTTGAATTCGTTTCTCTATTTGAATAAGATCTAAAGTAATGATTGTTGTGAAGTCAAAGCATTTGAATTCGTTTCTCTGTTTTAATAAGATCTACAATCATCATTATTGTCAAGTTAAACCATCATTTGTGTATTATCTTCACAGCACACCACATGATTAGTCTCGAGTTACATATGAACTATGTGTACTATATGAACTCGAACTAGATTTTTAGAATCCACTTTATTTTGATTTCAAATCACATTACATTTCTAGCTCTAGCTAGACCTTCATAATCTAAACCATGTCTCATATGTATAATGTGTTTACCACATTATGTATGGTGCCCCGCCCCCTACGCCTACAAGTATTTAGATGTGAGTTGCAAACACCACACAATACCATAAATTCAAATAAAATGTGAGAATGTTCGATATATAGTATTGTTTAGATTGTTCGATATTTAGTTGTAAGCTGCAAACGCCACACATTATCACAAATTCAAATAAAATGTGAGATTGTTTGATGTATAGTATGGTTTAGATTGTTCGGCATCTAGCTGTGAGTTGCAAACACCATGCATTATCACATTATGGTATAACATGTGCACAGCACGTGTATCACCGCTATATTCATGCATACAATGTTTAAAACACTATGATCTCCTATTCAAATATATGAATCCACTTTCATATCAAATTATGATCTTTGTTAGTCTCTTACACCCACACAATCCTCTAACCTTTGTAGCTACCACTAACTTTCTCTCGTGCATGCACACGCCCTCCTCGCCCTCCCCCTCCCTCGGCATTCTATCCACCGGGCACATTCATTTTTTCTTTAGGTCGTTCTCCTAGAGTCTCCACAACTCCTTTCCGACACACACCGATCGATAAACCTCTCTAGCGATGCCTGCCTACAACATACAAACACACCTTCAATCTCCTCCTTTATGTGTCCTTGCCTTGTGTCTCTCATATGGCCAGACACACGTGTAAACTCTCGCCCCTCTTTTCATCGCTCTCACAACCGCACACTCCTCCCCTTATCTAGCTAGTAGTTGGGCCTCTCGCACCACCTCCGAGCTCCATTCTCTCTGTCTATCCATCTCTCTGGGCATTATTTGCCTCTAACAAATGGACGTACACCGACCGATCTCTCGCTATACATATAGCTAGCTAGGTCCTTACAACTCATTTTTACCCACACGTCAATCGATCTACCTCATTAGTTGTGTCTCTCCCTTCCCCCGACAAACAACAATTGATCTACCAATGTAGTTAGGTTTGCTTACCAAACACATGGTTCCCCTTCATCATCCATGGATGCGTCCCGACAGATCTATCACGCACAGGCACACACAGAAACACATCCCCACTCTTATTGATAACATTGCAGTTCCACCCTCAGTTTGTCTAGTAGGCCTCTCCCACCATCTTCGAGAAGCAACTCCATCACACATCCAACACTCTACCCCTCTCCCTCCCTCTCCCTCCCTCCCTCTCCTCTCTCTCTCCCATCATGTTTCCCGTCCTTCAGTTATGTATGGATGTCGACCGATCTCCCTCAAGACATAGCTGGGCCTCTCCTTCTCAACACATATACGAGTTGTTATACCTCTATAGTTAGGCCTCTGCCTACCCCTCCCACCACCCCCTCCCCCCCACACACACCGATACATCGAGCGCTCTAGTCATGTCTCCCTGCCACACACAAACTTGACGTGTGCCCTCTAACATTCCGGTAGGCTAGTAGCCCTATATCTTTGACTTGTACACACACACAATTTCGATGGCTCTCTTCATCGATCTCGCACCCACCCACTTGATCCTCTCTTCGACTCTATCGATAGCTATGACCCCTCCCTCTCTTCTCGTGGATTGCCCGACCCTCTATGTATGATATGGATAGGCCTCCATTTCACACACATTGCATGCAGAATTTTGTTTGAGATGTCATCGACACATATTCCCACAAATAATTCACGAAATCAACCCCCACCCCACCCCCACCCCAAAACAAAAAACACTCATGAACGCGGTTTGTATCTCTCACACACACCCATGTAGGTGGGGGACGTGCACGAAGAGAAGAGGTGCATGCACGACGCACGTACTCCCGTCTCTTTCCCAACCACACTCGCGCGGGTACACGGTGGAGCTCATTTCTGTACGAAAAAGGCAGCCCACGTGGTAATTTGGCACGTGTGCTGGTTGTCCACTTGGTGGAGGGAGGATCATCTACCACAGGTGAACAAACAAATTGCAACTTGACGTGTTATGTTAAAAAAGAGGCAAACCATGTGGGGCCTACCTTAGAGGCAAGGCTCTATACACTAGAGTACTTTTGATGTGTCCCGTCAACTCGCAGAACGAGGAGAAGCTTGCTTAGTATGCCGTCTCCCCCGCCCACGGGCGCGGTGGCTCGCAGGATGAGGTGAAGCTTGCTTACTACGCCTTACGCCCACTCCCTCGCCCATGCGCGTGGTGGCTCACAAGACGAGGAGAAAAATTTACTACTCCCTCCGTTTACTCCTCGTCCCTACTACCTTGGTTATAGAGATTATATCATATTGTTTGGAATATATATGTCCTTTAGTAGATTTCAATATGAACTACTAGTACATACTCCAAACACTAATGTATATAGACGTATTTTAGAGTGTAGATTCACTCATTTTGCTCCGTATGTAGTAGTCCCCCTCGCCCCTCGACCCTCGCCCACGTGGTGGACGTGCAGCAATTCATTCGGTCTCATATAGCCAGAACGATATATACTGCACTACCATTATTGCTCGACTTCCCGAAGAGGCGAAGAGCCAATCGCAAGGTCAATATTTTGGAGATGCCAAGCGCAAGGTTATAGGAGAACGAATAGTAGGTGCCGCGTCATTTATAAATAAAGTTTTTTTTTCTTCAGTGGCACGTACGCAATATGATAGGTTCATATGGAGAGAAAAGGAAACCGCTCCACTATATACATAGTCAGGACGGGCCAGCCTACACGGTTGCTTGCTGGGGTTGCTCTCTTCACACTCTCTCGCACAAAATGACTGTGGCCACATCTCTAACATCCCGGCGGATCACGTCCGCTTGGGGAAGGGGTGGATGCTTAGTGTAGATGCGGTGGCCGTCGCCGACGGCGAAAACCCATTGTCGGCACGTCCCGATCAGGGGTCCCCGCCCTTCTCTCTCACAAAGCTGGTGAGGTTGCCTTCGTCCCTTGCTCACTGCCGCGACATGGGCAATTGCCGCCTCCCGCCGCCCTCCTCAAGGTTGAGCTACGTCCCTCAAGTACAACTCCCTTTATAGCCGGCTTGCACCACTACTCCAGCTGCCCACATCACTCCCTGTGGATATTTCTCTACTTCTTTGCCCTGCACATACCTCTACTGGCTTCTACGTACTGTATTTGTGATGAGTTTATGTCTCATGAACTAGTCCCAGTAATCTTATTCTAATCACGCTTGTTCAATTTCTTTGCCATAGGGATGCTCATCTCGATTTTGGTGAAACTGCACAAAATGTTCCGATGGTCAAAAGGTTGAAAACTTCATTGAACATTGCCAGCAAATTGAAGCCTGGTCAGGGTTCACGGTTCAAGGGCTAGGGACTGCATGGATCGTTTTTTTCTTTAGCTGCCTCTATTCCAAAATAACTATCAACTTTAGTAGTAGTACAACTTTGTACTAAAGTTTGCACAAAGTTGAGAAACTTATTTTGGAACGGAGGGAGTACATATTTGCTATGATCTGTCAATCATTGAGATGCAATAGCATGCATGTTAGTCTCCTTTGTATTTGATGAAATGTTGCAACGGGCAATCTTGGACACAAGATACATGTAACAGAAGCTGGAAGCTTCATAACATTGTACATATTTATCTCGCTGATAAATTACAGTACGTACTATACTAGTACTTCCTCCGTTCCTAAATATAAGTCTTTGTAGAGATTTCACCATGAACCACATGCGGATGTATATAGATGCATTTTAAGTGTAGATTCATTCATTTTGTTCCGTATGTAGTGGAATCTCTACAAAGACTTATATCTACTAGTAATAGCTAGCCCCCACTACTAGGAATTCTCTATCCTCTCCTTGAGCCACGTCATCAAAATTGATGTAGCCGTTAGATGAAGTAACTCAGTCCATAATAGCCATCTGATCTTGACGTTGAGAGGCTCCGCACTAAGCCACACGCAAGCATGCAGAAATACCATGCCACATGCATGTGAGTGGGTTTTAAATCACATCAACATGTCTACATGCAAGCATGCACCGGTAGCATGCATGTAAGTGAGCTTTTAAGTCCCATTAACCTGTCAAAAAGAAAAATATAATCCCATTATGCAGTAGGAGTTGGCTGATCTTTTTTCCTTACGTGGGATGATCTAAATGATGATGGGAGTTTATTTAGTTTGGCTACCACATTTGTCATGCGGTTATAGAGTTTTTTTTGTTCTATGAAATCGATAATTTTGCGCAGAGAGATATATCACTGTTCCGCGCCAATGCGCGGGGACTCATCTAGTAATATTTAGGATTAGAGGGAGTACTATGCAAAGAGTTAGGAGTCGCACGGTGATAGTGTGAGGTGGGCCATGTAATCACTGAGCCTGCGTGTTTTCACTTCTCTTGCATGCCTCCGCTGTAAGAATGGAGAAAATTGTAATCTAGTAGTAGTAGTATACCTCCTTTCGCCGAAAGCGTGGGATATCCAGCAGTCCTACCACCTGAGTAATAAAGACCAATGAGCCGTCAAATCACATAGACCCAACAGTAAGTTGGACGGACGAAGCAACCATCACTCTTGCGCCAGTGAGAGGTCGCATCCGCTCTGCCCGGGCATGAATGTGGCACCGATTCTTTGGAGTGGCGCTGACCGTTTCAGGTGGGAAGTGCGCGCAGGCGATGGAGGGGCTTTGGGTGGGCAAGGCTGGCCAGGAGCGGGCATGGCAGCTGTCCGCATGTCCCTACCGGACATGCCCGGAAACGAGAGGATGCACCTACTCTCGCGGCTAAAATTGTACACTACACAACATCTCTCTGTAGGAGTAGGTCGATCCGTCGCTCTCTCTAACACACACATGGTGTTACACACACACACACACACACACACACACACACACATGCACACACCTTGGTCCCGTTGCACCTTCTAACGTGATTTATTACACCTAGACGGAGGGAGTAGTAAGTATACGATATACGGTGGCACACTGACTTAAGTCAAATACAAGTGCAAATTTGTGTGCATGTTATAATAAGGATTCACTTAAAATAGTACGTGAGCGAACAGAGGGATCAATTGGACAGTGTTCCCGAGCAGTAGCGAGATGTGTGAGGTAAGATACACCGCTGGCGCTTTTAATTTTTCTTATTAATTTGTTTGTTTCACCCTCTGACTGGTGGGACCCAACGTACTACGTGGAGAGAGGTAAGGTGACTAAGGCTGCATTATTTCTGCACCACTGTGGATAGTCTTACCACCAAAGCCACATGACACGATTATGATTGAAATCCCAATGACTCCCACACACACAAAAAAACACGGCATGCTTGTCACACGAATGCAGGAATGTATAAAAGGTTATTTCCCTCTCGTTGAACATAACGGGAGGGTTGTGTAGCTGGTTAGCCTGTTCGCTCACTCTCTCGCCCTCTCCCGCTGGAGCCTCAGCGCTTGTAGTTGTTCTCTTCACACTCTTTCGCCCTCTCCAGATCTAAACAAGACTTCGTTGGCCTCTCTCTCCCGTCACTGCTGCTCAAAGAGCCGGCAGGATCTGTCCGTCGGGAAGGGAAGGAGGCTTAACGCTGTCGCCGTCGGCGAGTGACTACCGGCGCAGCTATTCACTTTCCACCCAGCGGCGGCGCGGAGGGCCTCCGACCCCTTCTTCTTCGCCGCCATCCTGTCGCCCACCGAACCATGCCCCAAGAACCTTAAGGTGTAATTTACTTACTCCACATGCATTGCTCTAGTTGCATGTATACCATGAATCTAGGACGTGGTTCAAAGAGGAAAGGAGTGGGGGAAAGTAGTGGGAAAAGTTGAATATAGCATGAATCTAGGACGTGGTTCAAAGGGGAAATGAAGGGGGAAAGTTGTATAGCATTAATCTAGGACGTGGTTCAAAGAGGAAAGGAATGGGGGAAAGTAGTGGGGAAAGTTGTATCGTATAAATCTAGGACGTGGTTCAAAGAGGAAAGGAAGGGGCGAAAGTTCTAGTTCAAAAAGGAAAGGAAGGGACAAGGCTGTAGAGTTTGAGCAGGACTAGATTTGTTGTGCTCACATAGGGAAAGGCGTCTAAAGATAACAAAACTGGGACCAACACAAATATGCTCCTTGGTTGCTTGTTCTTTGTTGCAACAGACTGTGCATGACCAGAGTACATCAGTAGATGCACATGGTGCTGGTGCGTCCACTATCCCGTGCAACTCATTAGCTGTTGTTAATCTAAGGCCCTGTTTGGTTAAAAACTCCCTAGTCCCTACCTGCTGGGGTTCCAGGGACTAAACATGGACTAGAGGTTATTAAATGACATGCTAAAAGACCATGTTACCCCTAGTAATGAACTAATAGAGACAAGGTGCGATGCGTGGCAGGGACAACTATTGGAAAAAGTCCCAAAAAGACTACCTTGGGGTCTTCTTTCTTTAGTCCCAAATGCCCACTTTTAGTCCCTAAAAGTCCCTCCTCTTTGGTTTAGATGGGACAGACACGGAGTTTTTTTAGTCCCTACACCAAAATGTCCCTGTAAACAAACACCCTCTAATAATGTTGCTGGAAAATTGATGCAATGCCACAGTTAAAAGCAAATTACATGTTTAATGGATTTTATTGTTAATATAATCTCTATGTTAATATTAATCAATGCCACCGTTGGAGAAATGCTATTGTCTTGCTTTCTTTCCCATTTAGACAAGGTAGATGCTTCTTTTTGTTGGCTTATGTGTCATCCACCGTTATTGACCACTAATTGTTTCCTTTGCACCTTTGTGTAAACATGGTTATCTGCTTCACCTCGTTGCCATTGTGACCTTTTGTTGCACTCCACAAAACACTTTTGTTTTAAGAGTGTTTTGTGCAGTTCAACCAAAATGTCACACCGACAACGTTGCTTGATTGCTTGATCTTAGTGGAACTGCACAAGAGGAGATCTTACTTCCTATCCGTTAAGGCGAATTTGGTTCAGATCTTCTTCTTGTGAGTTGTTTGAATTCCGCATCATGAGAGGTCAGTACTATCCTTCTTTCACATGATTCTGCAGTGTGCATTCATATGTTGTGCTACTTGTACGATAATGTTGCTTGATTTTAGTGAACTGCACAAATGGAGACAAGACTTCCAATCTGTATGTGCACCATAATATCCCATTGAGGTAAGATAAAGATATTTCACAACTGCTGGCCTGTATTTTGCCACTTTCATCAGAAAATTAAGTTTAGTACTATACTTGTGCTCCCTAATTGACATGTCAAATCTTACATTGAAGGCGAAGCTTGTTTGTTATTGAACCAAGTGATGAAGGGGAAGAACAAGGGGAAGAAAAACAAAAATCAACTCCCGCTGCTGTAATGAAGCACTAGAACTGTGATGACACAAGTAATGATATAGTTTTGCATCTTAATTTATTGCTATGGCTGGAACGAGCAATTGTTTTGCCACTGATTTGATGCCACTCTTAATGTAATATGTAATTATCTCTACTTATGCAAACAGGGATCTTCTTTGAAGATACCATATATTTTAGTGGAACTGCACAAGAAGATGTTGGAAACATTAAACTAATCGAGGAGTATATAGTAAGCATGGCCACCACCGTAGATTGCAACAGATGGTTCCGGAGAATTGCTTCATCTGTATGCTCTACACAATAAGCCTCCTGACAAAGGTTGGTACTCGCCCACTGATTTCATCCATATGATTGAGCTTTTGTCATCTCTATTGGTGTTGTGCTATTGTTTAGATACTTTCATGAAAAAGTGGTATTGTCCTTGAGAAGTGCTTCATCTATGTTGTTTTAAATATTTCCTTTCCTTTTTTTCAAGCAAACAGTGATGCTAGCATTTAGTAGTCCTCTTGTCTTTGCACAACAGGATCATCTTCCTCTGAAGAAGAATATGGAGTACGTGAAGTGACTAGTTCCGATTATGCCAGGATGAAGAAGCCCTGTCTATCTTATCATCAGAAGGAGCAGTTGAAGTATGGTTACATTACTCCCCACAAGACCAAACTAACTTCAGCTCAGAAGGATTGAAAAAATCTCAATTTTTTTGTTGTGATGCGCGAGTACAATGTTGTTCTAGGATTCTTTCTGGCGAGTTCCATTTTTCTAAAAGTGTGCTCTACATGGACCATGTATGAGCCTGTTGAAACTGTCAATTCATAGTACAGTTTGCTCTACACTAATCACTTTTTTGTATTTGTGCAAACATGGGTGCTCAGCTTGATTTCAATGGGAACTGCACAAAATGTTCATGAATACATCGAATCATTCATTTCCACCACAAGAAAGGAGGTGTCGATAAGTTCAAGGCATTGCAACATATAAGGGCGAAATCATAGAAGCTACGCGCGAATTTGGTTGATTTTGGTGGAACTGCACAAAAAGAACAGCTGGTTTATTTAGCACAAGGTGCCATGTCAATGTCCGAACTGATGGCAAACCCTGCCCATTCCACAATCGTAGGAATTTGATATTTTGGAATGGGACAACCTTGTCAAATTTTGCTCATTGATTTTAGCAAGACATGCGTTTGATATTTTCGAATGGGACGCCCTTGCTGTCAGCAGCGTCGATCGATTTTTTCTTTATTCTTTAGTTGTGAAGTAAATATTGCCTCTGACATGTGAGTCGCTGAGATGCATAACCATCAATTTTTTTGAATGTTCTCTATGAATTGCCAGGCCTGTGTGTTTGATTGCAATGTACAGAAACTCTAAAAACCGGCTCAAACTCTTTGTACTCCTTTTGTTCCTTTTTACTTCGCAGATTGTGAAAGTGCATACTTTTTTGTATAAGATTGGTTAAAGTAGAGATACGTTGACTGCAGACAAAACTTGTATGCAGACTAGAAAGGACCAGAGGGAGTACATGTGAAACTGCTGCAAACGAGGTGATCACCCTGGTAATAATGCTAGTACATATTGTTTTGCATGTTCATCCAATGCCAGTGATACAGGAATTCGAACTAATCGAAATAAATTCATTCATACACGGTCGGATTTCATATAAACATGCCAGATTTCATTACATTTCATACATTCTTCAACAAAAAAGGGGTGCGCTGGAGGTATAATTAATTAACCGAAGCTACCCACATGTGTCCCGCTGAGCCGTTAAGTAGAAGCAGCGTTATTCTCCAGCAGAACTCCCCGACTCCACGTCGCCGCCAAGAAGCTAACAGGCCGTCAATGGTCAACCCGCCTAGCTTGGCTTCAATAGGAGGGTAGCAGCGGTGGCCTTACTTGGACTTGAGCGGCGGCGACCTACCATGTTCTACTCTTCCTTGTTTTTTGTGTGGCGCGGCCTCGTTGGCAGCGGGGCGGGGTCTCGGTGGAGCCGGCGATGTCCTCTGTCTCGTTGCCGGCGGGCGACGCCTCAGCGGAGCGGTGGAAATCCTCCCCCGCGTTGCCAGCAGGGTGCGGCCTCGGCTGAGCCAGCGATGTCCTCTGCCTCGTTGTTGGCGGGGCGAGGCCTCGGCGGAGTCGGCGGTGTCCTCTGCCTCATTGTTGGCGCCGCGGGGCCTCGTCGGAGCAGGGCCTCGTCGACGCCAGTGGAGCGGGGACTCGTCGGAGCCGGCATTGTCCTCTGCCTCGTCCTCGGTCTCACCAAATAGTGCCTCGCCCGCTTCATCGCCCTCTTTGCTAGCCTCTTTATAGGCGGCCGCAGCCTCCGCCACCCGCATGCGGTCCCGCCAGCGCTCGCGGCAGCCCTTGCGGGCGGAGCGGTATGAGTGGAGCAGCGCCTCCTGCTCCACCCGCTCTGCGGCAATCTGCTCCTCCACCTGCAGGTGCTCCTGGAGGAGATGGTGGTTGTAGGCGGCGTCGTCCTGTCTCACACTGTCCATATATTGGGCACGGGCCTCGCTAATGGTCATGGTGCAATGCACCGACGAGGATGGCGCGGAGGAGGGGGTTGGCGCTGGATCGTCGACTACCATGTTCTCCATTGGGACGTCGTCGTCCTCCGGCTGCCTGCCGGCCAGCCGGTTAGCAGAAATGGCTGCCATCTCCTTGTGGTCCGTCGTCCGCCCGTCCCGAAGAGCGCTGGAGCGCGAGGAAGCCATGGTGGGAAGTAGTGGTGTGGACGGGAGAAAGGGAACAAATGCGGATGACTGCGGCTATGGCCGACGCAGTAGCTTAACAAGAAAATGGGCTTTAAGAAATAATAAATGGGATGTAATTATAAAAACTGGGCAGTAACTATAAAAAATGCACCAAACACATCATTACTTTATAAAATATTATTTTTGGATATTGAAAATTTTAATTTCATTAATTGTTGCGAGCGCAATGTTTTGTTGGATTTTTACGTAATATAAATTTATATTGAAATTGTATTTAATCTGACTAGAAATTTCGGGATAAAAATATTTCGGATCCCATCAAAATGTGGGAAATTTTATTGAAGTCTGTTTTGAACGGTTGGTTGAAATGGGTTGTACTTTTAACAAACTGTAAATGGGCTGTAGTAAATTCCATTAGAATTCAAAAATGGGCTACATATTCTTACAAATCTCAAATGGGCTATAAGTTCTCTGCCACACACTTCTGGCCTTACTAAGTTGATGCGTCCCCTAAAAAAACAGAGTTGACGTGTATGCAAGGCTTTGTCAACTTATAGTCAACACACGGTTGTAGTAGCAGTGGCCGTTGGATGTCCATCCAACGGATGCCGTGCTTCTTCTTCAATCCCGGATATTCTAGCTTCACCCGTCCAAAAAATGATTCCTCCCCCTGACATCTGGGGCGCACTGTTTCGGAAGCTGACCTATGGGCCTACTAAGTTGACGTACCAAGGGCTTTGTCAACTTAGTCAATATAAACGATTCTAGCTGCAGTGACCGTACGATGTCCATCCAACGGCCGTAGTGCTTCTTCAACCTCTGGTCTTCTTGCTCCAGCCGCCCAAAGCAGTGCCGGTCGTGCCGCCTGTTCCTGCCTCCCGTGGCCGGCTGTGCTGCCATGGAGGCCTGACCGCCCCCTACTATTCCCACTGCTGCCTAGGCCCTGCGGCGACGGCAGCCTCACACCGTAGTTGAACGAGTGAACCCTCATACTCCTCTCCGCGTGGGCATCCACTGCCGCGTCGTCCCCTTCCTAGGCCTTTCCGTCGTCCACCGCCTTGGTGCTCTCGGCGTGGCATGGTCAACGTGGAAGGAACGACTTCCATCAGACGTGGACTGTACGTGGAGAGGCTGACAGCTGGATCCATGGCGGCAGCAAGGAAGTGCCTCCTTATTACGCGGAAAATAATGATTCCTCCACCTGACAGCAGGGACCCACCAGACGGGCCACCAGTATTTTGCGAAAAAAAGTCATTTCCCCCTGACTGCTGGGACCCACCGGACGGGCCACCGTATTTCACGAAAAAACGTTCCCTCGCTGTCAGCTTGGACCCACCAGAAGTGCCTCCTTGTTACGCACAAAAAATGAATACTCCCCCGGCTAGCTGGGACCCACCTTGCTGGGAGGCTGACTTGTGGGCCTACTAAGTTGACGGGGACGAAGGGCTTTGTAAACTTAGTCAATATGAACGATTCTAGCTCCAGTGACCATACGATGTCCATCCAACGGCCGTAGTGCTTCTTCAACCTATGGTCTTCTTGCTCCAGCCGCCCAAAGCAGTGCCGGTCGTGCCGCATGCTCCTGCCTCCTGTGGCCGGCTGTGCTGCCGCAGAGGCCTCATCGCCCCCTACTATTCCCACCGCTGGCCAAGCCCTGCGGCGACGGCAGCCTCACACCGCAGCCGAACCAGTGAACCCTCGTAGTCCTCTCCGCGCGGGCTTCCACTGCCGCGTCGTCCACCGCCGTGGTGCTCTCCGCACGGCGTGGTCAACGTGGTCAAGGAATGACTTCCATCGGAAGAGTACTGTATGTGGAGAGGCTGACAGCTAGGTCCACGACCACAACCCAGTTTTTTTGTGATTTGCCAAGTAAGTCGCTTTGTCAGGCCTGTTGGGCTGCAAATCTTTCAAGACGAGGAGAGCTTTCATTCGGCTGGCCGAGAAAATGGCCCATCAGTAATGAGAAATGGGTTGTATATTTTTAAAACACATCAAACCGGCAATTAGTTTCAAATATATTTTTTTATTTCAAGATTTTAAATTACATTAATTTTTATGCGTGGAGAATTTGTTGGATTTTATATTTATATACATTTACTTTTAAAATCAGTTTGAATGTGAGTTGAAATTTCGGGATTAAAAACAGTTCGGACCGCACCGAAATATGCAAAATTTCATATAATTTTTTAACCGTTGCCACAATATGGGCTGTAATGGTAACAAAAAGAATATGGGCTCCAAAAAAAACATTAAGAATTAGCAAATGGGCAGTAAATTATTAGAAATAATGGCAGATGGGTTGTATGCTGTTTTCCACAGATTTGAGGCTTTCCTAAAAAAAGGTTGACGCACAAGCACTGACCGTTGGATGTCCATCCAATGGCCGTCGTGCTTCTTCAACCTCTGCTCTTCCTGCTCCAGCCACTCAAACAAGCGCCGGCGGGACTGCCTGCTCCCTCCTCCTCGCGGCCGGCTGTGTTGCCGCGCAGGCCTCACCGCCCGACCGTACTCCCATCGCTGGCCTAGCCATCCCTCTACTCACCCACACCTGCTGTTATTCTCCAGCGATGGCAGACGAACCAGCAAACCCTCGTACAGTCGTACTCCCCTCCGCGTGGGAAACAACTGCCGAGTCTTCCCTGCCTCCGTGTCGTCCCCTTCCTAGGCCTCGCCGTTGTCCACCGCCCTGGTGCTCTCGGCGCAGCGTGGTCAACGTGGTCAAGGAACGACTTCCATCGGACGTGGACTATACGTGGAGAGGCTGACAGCTGGGTCCACGGACGCAGCAAGGAAGTGCCTCCTTATTACGCGGAAAATAATAATTCCTCCACTTGACAGCTAGGACCCACCGGACGGGCCACTCTATTTTGCAAAAAAACGTTTCCCCCTGACTGCTGGGACCCACCAGCTACATCTTCACACGCAAGGAAGTGCGTCCGGGCAAAAAAAAACGATTCTCCCCCTGACTGCTGGGACCCACCAGCTACATCTTCGCAGGCAAGGAAGTGCCTGACCGTCGGGACCCACCTGGTCGAAGCGTACGTAGCGTTGTCATTCTGATCGCGAACGTGTACGTACATACTGGTCGATGTAGAGGCGCGCACATGCCGTAGTAGAGGCGCACACGTGTCATAGTAGAG
The DNA here is from genome assembly GCF_002162155.2 of Triticum dicoccoides. Classification (NCBI taxonomy): domain Eukaryota; kingdom Viridiplantae; phylum Streptophyta; class Magnoliopsida; order Poales; family Poaceae; genus Triticum; species Triticum dicoccoides. Next base: position 29,187,075 of record NC_041380.1, read on the forward strand.
GCGCTCACGTAGCATGTACATGTACGTACAACGGCCAGGGTGCAAGAAATAAAATACGGCCACGTATGTGTACATGCGGGCGGGGTCTCGAACGCCTACTCGCGCATACGTACGGCCAGGGCTCGTGTACATGGATGGGTCGGAACGGAGAAACAACATCGTCTAGTGTTCAAGGGGAGGCAACGGAATGCGTCGTGTTCATGGGGAGGCAACGGAATGCGTCGTGTTCATGGGGAGGCAATGGAACGCGTCGTGTTCATGGGGAGGCAACAGAACGCGTGGGAGCCAACCGGCTGGGTCGGAACGGAATGCGTGGTCGCGTTCATCGGGAGGGCTTGGACGGAACATGCGATGGAAACGAGGCCTGGCGTACCGCACAACGGAGGAAACGGACCTCCTACGTTCGGAATGGGGTCCTGTTGATCGGGAGGGGTCTGGCGTACCGCAAAACGGAGGAAACGAACCTCCTACAATCGAAACGGGGGTCCTGTTCATTGGGAGGGGTGTGGCGTACCGCAAAACGGACGAAACGGACTTGTGTTGGAGCGCTACGGTCGAAACGGGGGTCCTGTTCATCGGGAGGGGTGTCGCGTATCGCAAAACAGGACTCCACGAGATATTGTTCATCTCCACCCGACCCGCTCCAGCCTCCACGAGCTACTGTTCATCCACCGTCGACCTCCTCCAGCCTCCACCTGCGACTGTTCATCCACGGGCTCATGTTCATCCATACTCCACCGCGTGCTACTCCACCGGCTACTGTTCAACCAGCCCTCTCCACGGGCTCCTGTTCAACCACCCCTCCACGGGCTACTGTTCATCCTGCCCTCCACGGGGTGGTCCTGTTCATCCAGCCCTCCACGGGGTGGTCCTGTTCATCCAGCCCTCCACGGGGTCCTGTTCATCCAACCCCAACCGGCTCGATCGATCGGGGTCCTGTTCATCCAGAGGCAACACCATAGGGTCCTGTTCATCCACCCCCACCAGGAACTGTTCATCCAACCCCCCCCCTCCCGCAACACTCACTGTTCATCCAGAGGCAGCATCGATCGGCTTCAGTTAGCAGCAGTAGCGAAGGAATCGCTCCATCAGGTTCAGTTAATAGCCATCGATCGATCGCTCGAGTTCAGTAACGCGTACCCTGCAGTGTAATCACTCGGGTTCAGTTAGAGCCCAACACCTCGCTCGGGTTCAGTTAGAGCCAACGCCTCGCACACACGTGCGTACGTGTACGAGAGAAACGCGCATCGCTCGGCCCCCGACCTCCCACCGTAACCGGGAACTCCCCAAAATTTTCCTCACCCTCGCTTCTACCATGGTTTTTTCCATCATGGACGGCCCAAAGAATGTCATGTAGTTGCGTCTCCGGCCCGCCCAGGACGAAAAGCCCATTTTCTGTCATGATTTTTTATCATAGAAGTAGGAGCCCACCACATCTATGATGATACCGGGTTTTGTCACAATTATCGTCATAGAAGTGTCATAGGTATGACAGAAAAAAAATTCCGTTCGGCCCAAAATGTCACGGGTATGTCTTTTTTTTGTAGTGGGTTCAGGCAGCTGCCACCGTCCATAAGGACTCGAGTGAGGCGAAATCCGTCGATGATTGGGTCTAAGACCAGTGCGGCAAATCTGCCATGACGGATACTAGTGGGGTGGTCCCTGCGATCGAAGGTGATCGGACAGGAGGACCATGGGTTGAACTTTGGGGCGACTGGCTCCAACGCATATACGTCCCTTAGCGCATGCTTCCGCTCCCTCTTGGGGATGTGGGTTGTGTATATCATGTTCACCGTCCGCACTTGTGGGGGGAACCTCTTTTGTCCTCCGGTGTTCGGCGGCCGGGGGTCCTCCTCGTCATCGCTATGCAACCCCTTATCTTTGTTTTCGGCATTTAACTTGCCGGCCTGCTTGAACACCCAAAAATCCCTGTTGGTGTGATTGGCTGGCTTGTCGGGGGTGCCGTGTATTTGACACGAGCGATCGAGTATACGGTCCAAACTGGAAGGGCCCGAAGTGCTTCTTTTGAATGGCTTTTTCCGCTGACTGGGTTTAGAGCCTTTGAATCCGACATTGACTGCCGTATCCTCGGTATTGTCGCTGTTGATGCAGCGCTTGTGTTTGTTGCGACGTGACCTGCCATTGCCATCCTTGGTATCTGAAGTACCATGATTCCTAGATATATTATTGCTGCGAGCCAGCCAGCTGTCTTCTCCCGCGCAAAAGCGGGTCATAAGTGTCGCGAGGGCTGCCATAGATTTCGGCTTTTCCTGGCCAAGGTGCCGGGCGAGCCACTCGCCGCGGATGTTGTGCTTAAAAGCTGCTAGGGCCTGTTCATCCGGACAGTCGATGATTTGATTTTTCTTTGTCAGGAACCGTGTCCAGAATTGCCCGGCCGATTCCTCTGGCTGCTGAATTATGTGGCTCAAGTCATCGGCATCTGGTGGTCGCACATAAGTGCCCTGGAAGTTGTCAAGGAATGCGGCTTCCAGATCTTCCCAATAGCCAATGGATTCTGCTGGCAGGCTGTTGATCCAATGCCGAGCTGGTCCTTTGATTTTGAGTGGGAGGTATTTGATGGCGTGTAGATTGTCACTGCGGGCCATGTGGATGTGCAGGAGGAAGTCCTCGATCCATACCGCAGGATCTGTTGTGCTGTCGTATGATTCGATATTTACGGGTTTGAAACCCTCTGGGATTTAGTGATCCGTTACTTCATCTGTGAAGCATAGGGGGTGTGCGGTGCCTTTGTACTGGGCTATATCGCGACGCAGCTCAAATGAGTCTTGTCCGCTGTGTTCGGCCCGGCCGGATTTACCTTTACTGTACCCGGCGTGACGGTTATCGTCTCGCGTAGTGGCGTGCCCTCGTGATCCGTAGATCAATCTTAAGTGTTTTGCTTTGTACTCCAATACGTATCGCAGGTCTGGTGTATTTCCCCTTACCTTGATATTTTTATTTGAGTGGCGTCGGTGTGTGGGCTGAGCTTTTGGCTGAAATGCCTCTCTATCGCGGCCACGAGGTGGCTGATCAGCCACGTCATACGCTGGAGATGTAGGTTTTGGTGCTTCCTCCTCCAGTCAGGGTAGCAACCTGCGCTTTGGGTAACTCTTGAAGGGACATTCAAGTTTATATTCCTCGGCCGCAAGGACTTCAGTCCATCTGTCAGCTAGCAAATCTTGATCAGCTTGAAGCTGTTGTTGCTTTTTCTTAAGGCTATTTGCCGTGGCTATAAGCCGGCGCTTGAAGCGCTCTTGTTCGACGGGATCCTCAGGCACGACGAATTCATCATAGTCGAGGCTTGCCTCGTCGTCGAAGCGAGGCATGTAATTATCATCCTCCGCCTCTCCATCTGCCGCTCTCTCGGGAGGGCTGGCTTCTCCATCCTCCTGCCCTAAATCTTGCTGGAGGGGATTGTTGTTGTCTTCGGCACTGTCCGGAGTGCTATTATCTCCTGTGCCGGTGTCACCGCTTTTGCTTTGGCGAGACTTAGAGCGGCGCCGCTGACGTCGGCGCTTGGGTTGCTTCTTGGAGGGGTCCTCCTCCGCTGTCCCGTTGCCATTGCCTTCTTTGGGTGTGTCCACCATATATATGTCATATGACGAGGTGGCTGTCCAGTGCCCAGTGGGCAGTGGTTCTTGTTCGCCTCCTGCATCGTCGTCCATGCCGTCGATGTCTTCGCAGTCGAAGTCGAGCATGTTGGTCAAATCGTCGACAGTGGCTACTAAGTGGGTGGTGGGTGGGCGGCGAATTTCTTCGTTATCCACATCCCAGTCCTGCCGGACATAGTTCGGCCAGGACTCTCCTGACAAGGAGAGAGACCTTAATGAGCTCAGTATGTCGCCGAAGGGCGAGTGCTGAAAGATATCCGTGGAGGTAAACTCCATGATCGGCGCCCAGTCGGATTCGATAGGCACGGGCGCAGGCGGTTCGGAGTCCGTGGCTGGGGAAGGATCTAGCAGCTTGGCATCACGGCTCTCGTGAAGGGTAAGGTCGATACTCGGCTTGATCGCCGCTAAGGATAGGGCCTCCGTGGCGGGGTCTATCCACCCGTCCATGGATGGCGCAACTGGTTCCGAATTGAGGGTCAGAGTGATTGCCGGTGCGATCTCCTAAACACTGTGCGATGGTAGAGCTAAATCATGCTCATCGTGACCGTGTGGCGCACTAGGCAGGGGCTCGAATCTATCGAAGATCAAGTCTCCGTGGATATCGACCGTGTAGTTTAAGCTTCCAAACCTGACCTGGTGGCTAGGGGCATAACTCTCGATCTGCTCTAGATGGCCAAGCGAGTTGGCCCGCAGTGCGAAGCAACCGAATACAAAGATTTGTCCGGGGAGAAAAGTCTCACCCTGGACTGCATCACTATCGATGATTGAAGGAGCCATCAAGCCTAATGATGACGACACAGAGGAACTCTCAATGAAAGCACCAATGTCGGTGTCAAAACCGGCGGATCTCGGGTAGGGGTCCCGAACTGTGCGTCTAAGGCAGATGGTAACAGGAGGCAGGGGACACGATGTTTTACCCAGGTTCGGGCCCTCTTGATGGAGGTAAAACCCTACGTCCTGCTTGATTTATTCTTGATAATATGAGTAGTACAAGAGTTGATCTACCACGAGATCAGAGAGGCTAAACCCTAGAAGCTAGCCTATGGTATGATTGTATGTTATCCTACGGACTAAAACCCTCTGGTTTATATAGACACCGGAGGGGCCTAGGGTTACACAAGGTCGGTTACAAAGGAGGAGGTATGCATATCCGTATTGCCTAGCTTTCCTTCCACGCCAAGTAGAGTCCCATCCGGACACGGGACGAAGTCTTCAATCTCGTATCTTCATAGTCCAACAGTTCGGCCAAAGGATATAGTCCGGCTGTCTGGAGACCCCCTAATTCAGGACTCCCTCAGCGATGATGCGGTAAAACGGTTAGACATGCTCATGAGCGCGAAGGCGATGAGAGGAGGAGGGGCCCGAGCAAGAATCCATCCAGCTCGCGTCCATGGCATGCCAAAGAGGTAGTCACCGCGTGAGGTTATCTAGGGCGTAGTCCATCTAGGGGAGGTTGCAACTGAGGGGGTAGCTCGGTGAAAAATGCTTTGGTTAAATGGTAATCTACCTCTGAAGTTTAATGTAGTAAATTTGGCCGTGTACTGGTGATCAACAGGTAAGTGATTGGGCCAAATGGATTTGTCTGAGGTGATTATCTTAGGAAGGACTATAATCCTGGAGAGTTTGAGGATAATTGGATCACAAAACAACATGGTTTCTTTGCAACTCACCAAAATGGCCCATAATCAAGATCATGATGGTTCACTCACATGGAGAAGCCACTTGAGCTGAAATTTGGCAAGGCTTAGGGATTTGGACATAGTAAGTTGCTCTAAAAATTTCATACCAATCGGATTCACCAAAATGGAACTTCCTTCACAGCTATTCTCTCTATCCAGAAACTTGCAAAAATTCCAGAGGAATATTTGCTTGATTAATTGGTCCCAAATTTGGTGGAGAAAGGTTTTATGGTCATGCGAATGCTCTAGAAAATGTTCAGGCAAAATGAAGCAATGTAAAATGTACTTGCTTCACAATTTGGAAATATTGACAGAAGCAAAGATTTGGCTTTGTGCTCACATAGATCAAAGGGTGGAGCTGAAAGTTGGAGGAGGGTCATAATATGAGCACATTAAGCAGTGTGCAAAATTTTAACTCATTTGGATAAGCCTAGCTAGTACTTCCTTCACAGTACCTTCTATCTGACATAAACTTTGAAAAATCACTGAGGAAGTTTGGCTAGGCAAATAAAGTTGAATTTTGGCATAGCTCAATTATTTGGAATGTAAAAGATGTACAAAAATTTTGGGGTCAAATGGGCAAAGGTAAATAGCACTTGCTTCACAATGTGCCATTTAGTACAGAATAGGAAATGAATTTATTAAGCACGATGAGAAACATGGCCACTGAAATATTTTTCCATATTTGAGGAAGATATGATCCAAATAATGTATGAGAATTATTTGGGAATTTTTGGATGGACAGGAATATAGGTTGCTTCACAACCTAGGGCAGATAGGGTTATTCCTTTAATAGAAAAGAAGGATATTCCCTAGAAAAGGATTTTAGGGTTTGGTCAAGGATTGAAGTGACATGATCTTGGCAAGGTTTTGGGAATGATGAGCCACTTGGGATGGGGAATGAGGATGATTTCTCAGGTGGCAAGGCCACAGAACCACTCTAAAAAGAAAACATAGCAAAAACCAATAAATCAAAAAGAAAAAGAAAAGGGCCAAAATTCAGGCTGTTACACAAACTGGCTAGGCACTTGCCCCGCTGATAAACAGGATTATAGCCAGCTTTATAGTTTTGCAGCAAACACAACACCCACGCTTCCGCCAAGACGCAGCCCACTCCACCCAGCTGCATGCACGGGCGCTATCCGCATGCCCACGACATTCTCAACGTGCACGCCGCGTCCGGCTCGCAACGGATCAACAACCTAGCCTGTCTACCGTGGCCACTACGCCACACACATACATGCGCACACACGCACACCACACACGCACACTCTCCACGCTTCCACTACGTCTCGCACATCCCGCACATACTCTTTTTTAGAGAAATGGCCAGAGCCCGACTTTATAAATAAAGCCACCAGGCAGAGTCATAACAAACCACAACAAACAGCCAGAGAGCACACACGGAGTATCAACCAGAACCACAGAGGTTAAAGTATAATGTACAAGGATCCCAGGCCAGTACATGGCACGCAGGCCGGAGAGACTAAAGGCAGCAACATCAGGGCCAACAAGTCATAACTGTCGGCTTGAACTGGAGAAAGGGAGATAGCCGAAGCCCGAATCTTGGATATCATCATATCGAACGCATCCCTGTCCTCCTCCTTAATCAATAATCTCCACTACTGCAAGAATATGCAAGTTTTAAATAAGCAATCAAGTGGTTTAGCAGGAAAAACATGTTCAATAGTAAATTTGTCTCTTGTCGTCCAAAGAGTCCAACATATCGCTGCCAAGCCCACCCAAAACATTCTCCTCTAGGCCCCAACCAGGTTGTTGGCCAAGAGTCAAAGGTCTGAGAAGGAGGTCGGTCTCCAGGAAACACGCAACCAAGATCTAATACAACACTAAAATAGTTTAGCCAGAACACAGTTAAAGAAAATATGCGTCGTGTCTTCTCTTAGCCCACAAAGGGCACAGCGGTCAAACCCAGGGCCATTGCGTTTGCGGATCTGATCACCAGCCGGCAACCGCCCGCGAGAAGCTTGCCAGAGGAAAATCTTAATCTTAGGAGGGATACGAGCCCTCCAGATCCACTTGAAATTGGAAGTGGTGGACCCAGAAATCATCTTACCATATAACGATTTCACAGAAAAACAACCAGAAGGGGAGTGGGGGCCAAACCACCGTGTCCTCCTCCTCCGAGAGCATAGGGAAGAAGGCAACAAGGCGCTGCCAGTCAACCAGCTCTTCAGGAGAGAGAGCGACACAGTTGCAGATCCCAATTATGGGCAGAGAGCTAAAAGATTGAGATCTCAGGGTCAGGGCAATAGGAGGAAAGAACAGGAAAAGAGTTTGCCATCATGGTCGAACCGCACCACCAATCAAGCCAGAATCTAGTGGATCTGCCGTTGTGAACAACAAACTTAACGAGGCCTTGGAAAATAGGCCTAAGTTTAACAAGGTCTTTCCAGAACTGAGAGGCCCCCGAGGCGCGGACAAACATAGGGATAGAAGGGAAATAATTAGCTTTGAGGATGTTGTACCAAAGAGTCTTATCCGAGGTGATGGTCATGATCTTCCACCACCATTTGATGATCAAGCATTTGTTCATGACTAAAGTGTTGATGATACCCAGCCCCCCAAGGCTTTTTTGTCTGCAAATAAGGTCCCATTTGATCACGCGATACTTGCGTTTGTTGTCAGCCACGTTCCAGTAAAAGGCACCTCTATGTTTATCAAACCCAACGTGAGTGCCATTAGTAAGCAGATAGAATCCCATAAGGAACATAGGTAGAGAAGAAAGGTAGGCATTAATCAAGGCCACTTTACCAGCCTGGGTATTATATCTGCCCCTCTTGGGCATGACATGATTGCCAACTTTAGCCACTGTCGGGGCAAAGTCTTTAGCCAACAGCTTGTCATGGGTTATTGGTAGACCCAAATACTTAAGAGGAAAGGAGCCAAGAGAGCAATTCAGTAAGCGGGCAACGCGTAAGGCCTCGGTGTCCGAGACCCTAGTGACAATGACTTCACTTTTGGAGAAGTTGATTTCTAGACCAGAGAGTGCCTCGAAGCAAAGAAGAAGAAATTTGAGGTGGGCAATGCATTGATCATTAAGTTCCACCAAAATAATCGTGATTAGTATACTGAAGGTGAGTAATCCCTTGCGGAATAAGATGGGAGCTAACAGGACTATTGTGGCCAACCCCCCCCCCCCCAGCCGTAGACAGAATGTTAGAAAGGGTGTCCGCCACCAAATTGAAGAGTATGGGAGAGGTCGGGTCACCTTTCCTAAGGCCTCTAGAGTTTTTAAAGAAATTGCTAACTTTCCCATTAACAGAAATGGCAGTATGGCCACCCATGACCAACTGCATAATTCGATGAACCACACCACCGTCAAAGCCCTTAGCCAACAACACTTGTCTTAAGAAACCCCAACTCACAGAATCATAGGCTTTTTCAAAGTCCAGTTTAAGAATAACAGCCTTGATGCCTGATTTGTGGATATCATGAACGATCTCATGCAAACAGAGGACGCCATCAAGGATAAAACACCCCTTAACAAAGGTAGATTGAGTAGTAGAGAGGGTACGGTGAGCCACCGGAGTAAGACGTGTGGTCAGGCATTCGGCGAGGAATTTGGCAAAAATTATTGATAAGAGCAATAGGGCTAAACTGGGAAATGAGCTCTGCACCCTTGATCTTAGGAATGAGGGAGATAACCGCATAATTGAGCCTAGAGATGTCCACCGTCCCCAAACAGAACCCTTGAATCACCGCACAGATGAGAGTCTTGAGTTGAGGCCAGAAAGTTTTAAAGAAAGGAATAGAGAAGCCATCTGGGCCAGACGCAGAGTTAGCATTAGCTTTGTTAATAGAGTGAAAAATTTCCTCTTCGGAGAAAGGTATCATAAGGGCAAGGTTTTCCTCCAGGGACACCCTATCCCCTTGGTCCCAAAATTTAGAAGATATTCTGAACCCATGGTCAGGTTTGGCAGGGAGGAGGGAGGAGAAGAAATTGACTATGTGATTCATGATGATACCTTGGTCTGAAACCCTAACCCCTTTGATCATCAAGCTATCAATCATGCATCTATGTCGCCTCCCATTTGCAATGGCAAAGAAATAGGTAGTTGGGGAGTCTCCTTTAAGGATCCAGTTAATTGTGCCCCTCTGGCGCCAATAAATTTCAGCAAGACGATGCAGCTGCACCAGCGATTGCTCAAGGGAAAAGCGCAAAGCCCATTCAGAATCAGAGTGGCTAGAAGAATCGGCCCGAGCGTCTAGAGCATCAATATGAGCCAAGAGGAGGGTTTTATCTCTGCGTTCTAGCGCCGCGTGATTACGAGACCAGCCATGCAAAAACTTGCGCAGAGAGTACGAGCAATGATGCCAATCATCCATGGGGTCGAAGGAGCAACGAGCAGTCGAAATAATGTCAAGGATTCTAGAACCGAGGAGGTCACCAAAGCCTTCTATTAGAAGCCAAGAGGCATCGAACTGGAATCGAGGAGGGGTGAAAGCACAGTGAATCCCCCATCAAGAATGAGTGGAGCATGGTCTGAGCCTACAATAGCCTTTGTTTTGAGAGTGGCAAGCGGGAAAATGGAGTCCCAATTCGGGCAGACAAGGACACGATCCAAGACTGAGTGAATAGGAGAGATCTGATGATTAGTCCAAGTGAACCTAGATCCCACGCTAGGAATCTCACGAAGAGCGCAAGAACTAATAAAATCGTTAGAAGCATCCGCCAGCACCCAAGAAAAGTTATTGGTGTTCTTATCAGACGGAGAGCGCAACAGGTTAAAATCTCCTCGTATTAGGAGGGGAAGGGTGCAAGACTCGACCTTATTAGAAACTTCGTCCAGGAGGGGAAAGGGAGTGGTCCACCGGGCCATAAACCACCATTACTTCCCAGAGCGTATTGAGTTGGCCCAAAAATACCATGGTCGAAGGTAACAAAGTCAAAAACATCACGTTTAGAACCAATTAAGATGCCACCCGAGTGGGCCGAGGAGGGGAGAAAATTCTAGTCGAAACGATCCGCAACTGGGGAAAGCTCGTGGGGGGAGAAGGAGGTTTTAAAGGTTTCAACCAAACCGATCATATCAATATTATCGCCCCTAACAACGTCTTTAATTTGGTCCCGGCGTCCTCGAGCCCCGAAACCTCTAACATTCCAAAAAAGCGCTTTCATTTGAAGGACAGGTTCTTAATACGTAAGCTCGACCTGCAGGGAGCCAAGGAGGGTTTAGCGCATTTAGGCGCACCCTTCTTCACAGAGACCCGAGGGGCAGAAGAACTGGCTGGTTCCCCCTCCGAACCCTCCTCAGCCACAATCAGAGGAGCAGGAGTCGCCGCAATCTCTTTTGATTTGGCGATAGTAGCCTGGGCCACCTCATTGGCCCTAATTAGAGCAAGCAGGGGGGAGGAAGATCCAGCATTATGGTCAAGCTCTATACCAACATCCGTGAGAACCTTTGTCAAATGGTCATCCGAATAGGAAGGCAAAACAAGCCTAATAGGGGAGGAGGGAAAATTAGAGGGAACCAACGAAGGATGGGTTGGAAGAGTACCTGAAGCTGGCAGAGCCGCCGCATGGCGGGCAGCCTTGTCAGCCACCCGAACTCCACTGTCGCGGATCCGACCACTCTTACGCGCCGTTGAGGAAGGGGAACGGATCGGAGCAGAGCGCGGCGCCATCGGAGAGGCCTGGCACGCCGCATCACCCATGTCAGCATCCAGGCGGCGACAGAGCCCCGCCGTGGAGAGTTTGGTGCCTGAAGAGGCCCGACTGCGAGTCGAGAACTTCCAGACAGAACACTTGCGCTTGGGGAGGGATCCAGCCGTAGCACGCAGAGGAGAGGTGAGGAGATCCTCAATGCCAAACAGAGACGGAGAGCCTAGACGGACTGATAGGTTGGAGCAGACCCCAGAAAC